>NC_072471.1:2241710-2286710 GCF_027596085.1 Anoplopoma fimbria | reverse complement strand
CTGTTTCCTTTCCTCCTGAGGCAGCGGCTAGACAGAAACCCAACAAAAACAGGATTTATGTTCTCTATTCGTTTGGCAGCAGAGATGTGAAAAGGCGTCAGGAAGCAGTTGGCTTTCTCCAGAGGGTTTCCCTTCCTTCCAACGCCATCCGATTTTAGTTTCATTTTGAAACTTGTAGTCTTCAGACCAGACCGATCTGCTGTTAGCACGTTAGCTACTAGTTGCTGTGTAGCCGTTTGCATGTTGAGAGGCAATCGAAATGCTCCCAACTTTGTATTTAGAACCTTTAAAAACATCCTGGAAACACAGGCACAGTCGTCGATTAAAATAAAATGAATCTGTTTATCATTTTTTAATTGATCCAGGTTCAGTAAATGTGAGCATTTGCTGCTTACCTTTATAGTAAATTGAACATATTTGGGTTTCAAATGTTTGAAACTGTGTTCTAAGATAGCGATGGGTACTTTATTGTTTTATTACTTCTAATATACAAACCAAAGGAGTCATTGATTAACTGTCAACTAATTGCCGGATCAATCAATAATAGCGACGGGATGAAGGCTCCGCTGTTATTCTGCTGATGCACCAATGCTTAAAAAGGAGGGCGACTAAATGTGATTTTAGTTTCTACTTTAAAAGCTACAAAAGTATTTAGTTTGAACAAATCAACAAATCCCAGTGAACAAAGTACTGCGTTTAGTTTGAAGACGTTCACAACAGCAGTTCCATAATTGACTGAATCTGTCCGGTCGGCCTTCACGTCAAGCTTTTCCTTTTCTCCTGAAGTTCCTCCTCCTTGTACTTTGGCCTTTTTCCTCATAGAAGGTGTTGGGACTCTTATCTGTGTGTGTGTGTGTGCGTGTGCGTGTGCGTGTGTGTGTGTGTTTCCAGTAGCCGGTGTTCATGTATGCAGCAAAACCAGCATTCAAACAGTCACTTTGCTTTCTGTTGTGTTTTTCTAATGGTTATTTTAGAGTGAATTGTTCCTTTTTAATATCATTTGTGTGTTTTTTGCAGGAGGCCCACAAAATGGTCAGAGAAGCAAACGTCAAACAGGCAAATGCTGAAAAACAACTGAAGGAAGCTCTGGGAAAGGTGACGCCACTGAACACTCACATGTTTGAGCTTTTGTTTAATCAAAGTTCAGAGGTCAAATAAGCCCTTTAGCATGTTTCCATCGTATTAACACAAACGTTTTTTCCTCCTGCTCTTCAGATTGACGTCCTCCAGGCGGAGGTCCAGGCCCTGAAGACTCTGGTGCTCTCCTCCCCAACCTCCCCGCTGGGTGAACTCCCCTCTGCAGGAGGAGGAGGGGTGAAGACTCCCTTCAGGAAGGGCCACAGCCGGAACAAGAGCACCTCCTCCGCCATGATGGGGACGCAGCCCGACCCGTCGGCCACGCAGCCCATCGTACGGGAGTGTAGAGAGGTAGCAACGAATATTAAACACCTTTTCCTGGGCGCTATTCGCTCCTGTTAATTTGGAACCAGAACAATCATGGCTAGAAGTAGAGAGAACTCAAACATTTCTTTTGTGCAGAATAACACAGTTATAATGACATAAATCATAACATTACATTACATTACATTAGAGTCATTTAGCAGACGCTTTTATCCAAAGCGACTTACAGTCAGTAGTATGTTACATATCATTCACCCATTCACACACTGATGACAGGCTACCATCAAGGTGCCACCATCAGACTCTAACTAACATTCATCATCCAGTCCACACCGATGGCAAGCCTTCAGGAGCAACTTGGGGTTAAGTGTCTTGCCCAAGGACACATCGACTGCCGAAGCCGGGTATCGAACCACCGACCCTCTGATTGGAGAACTACCTTGCTCTCCACTACGCCACAGCCGCCCAAATGAAGAAAACACAAGTTGAATTTCTTTCATTAATTATTTTACAAAAATTGGCAAACAATGGAATCTATTTATCCAAGTGTTCACACATTTTTACTACTGTTAGAAAAAAATGCGTGCTATATGAATTAAGCTATTTTCATTTTTACAACCTCTACTTCCAGCCTCTCCTCTCCTCTCTGCTCTGTGTTCAGCAGCCTGAGGTTCAGTCCAAGATTCACAGATTTTTTTGTCCCATGACTGTTGGTCTCAGATGAATCAATCATGGCTTCCTTGTTGCGCTGAGGAGTTCAGAATTTAATCTTTTTTACAGAATCTGGTTAAAGCAAACGGCTTATTTGTTGTGATAATTTAAATGAAAATGTTATTTGATAAAATATCACAATTCTAAGCTTAGTTTTCGGTTTCTTTTTGTGACTGAATTGTTGTCACACATGATGTGTTCAAGGACTGTCGGAAAGTTGAAAATCTGAGGATAATGATGTTTTTTCACAGCTTCTGGCTGTGATAAACGCTGTTAATGCTCTGTATGTGTCTTCATCCAGCTTCACTGTGTGATGTTAACCTGTGCTGTCTCCTGTAGGTGGACAGTCAGCTGTTCAGCGACTTCAAGGCGTGGAAGGAGGAGCCGACGCTGGACCGGAGCTGCTGCTTCCTGGAGAGAGTTTACCGTGAGGACATCTACCCCTGCCTCACCTTCAGCAAGTGTGAGGTACAGAACCACGCACACGAAGAGCTCACTTTAAAACCCGTGGAGTTTATAATCTAATAATTAGGCCACAGTTTTTAGTCCCAACATCTAAAACCAGCGTCCCCTCCTGTCCCTCAGCTCGGATCGGCCATCTTGGAAGCGGTGGAGCAGAACACGCTCAGTGTGGAGCCGGTCGGTTTCCAGCCGCTGCCCGTGGTCAAAGCCTCGGCGGTGGAGTGTGGAGGACCAAAGTAAGACCGACACACACACACACACACACACACACACATAAATATAAACACTCTTTATCCTTCTTCATCAAACTCTCACTCTTTCATCGTCATCTCTCCATCTTCCCTCACTTTCCTCCTCTAGTGGGCGAAAGGACGAGCTCGTCACGTAAGTCTGACACTCTCTCTCTCTCTCTCTCTCTCTCTCTCTCTCCCCCATCAGCATCTTTTAATCTCCTCGGTTTCTCCTTTAACCCGCCTGTCTCCTCCAAACGCCCGTTCTTACTCACAAGTATTCTGTCCAGGTTTATCAAAGCGATCCCACACTGAGGACCCTTTAATAAATGTTTAACAGACATCCCTCTCTCCTTACTTTCTTTCCTTGCTTCCTCGATTCCTAGTTTTTATTCAGTTTTTCCTCACATTGAAACGTAACCAGGAATAACTTGCTGTCTGTCTCTCTTTGTGTCTCTGTCTGATAGAAAATGTGCCCTGAGCGGTCAGACCAAAACCTGTAAGCACAGAATCAAGTTTGGAGACTCGTCCAACTATTACTACGTGTCTCCGTACTGTAGATATAAAGTGAGTAGCAACACAAACACTAACAGTGAGTGGTGTAACGGACCGTTGTTGATCTGTGCAGTTCCCAGTTTCATAGAAATGATCATGTTATGTTGGATTATGTTTTCAGTATTTTTGTCTCCTTCTCTTTTCTCTCAGATCACAGCAGTGTGCAATTTCTTCACCTACATTCGCTACATCTACCAAGGGCTGGTCAAACAGCAGGATGGTGAGACACACACACACACACACACACACACACACACACACACACACACACACACACACACACACACACACACACACACACCTATAAACACCTTGTCATCTGGTTCATTGCTAGTAAGAAACAGAGTTCAGGGAGTTTTCCACAAAGGAGAAAGAGTCAGGCTGAGTGATTGCAGTCTCTGTAGAGTTGTCACCTTTTTGTCCTCCTGGATTCACTCTAAACAAACGCTTCAGTCCGTTTCGTTTCTTTTTCTTTACATTTTGCAGTTTACATAAGAGAGATGAAGACCATATTTAACGTGGATGTTTTAAGAGAACAGGAGGCGGCGTTCTGTTCATTCCTATGAAAGTTGCTCAGTTGTGCATGAACCAAAAAAATGTTTTTCTTACAATTCAGATAAAATGTATTATAGGCCAATAGAGCAAAACGCACGTTTCCTTTAAGCCCCGCCTCCCAGCCTTGATCGAGCCTCAATCGCTTGAACAGAGAAAATAAAATATCTCTGGATTCAGTTGTAAGTGTATTTTAACACTTTAGGACCTACTGCTGGAAATAAGCAATGTCGCCATGTTGACTTTTTGCAACCGTTAAAGGGAAGTGTGGATATGTCCAATATATGGACTGAGGAGGAGTGACGTAGAGACGCCGTATACGTCTCTGGTGTCGACCTGTCAATCAGTGTGTAGCCCCGCCCCTAAAGCATCCCCTGCTTTATGGTCTGTTTGACTCTAAATGGAGCATCATTTACTAAATGAACATCATGCTGTATTGAAGAAGACTTGAAACTAGAGATTGAGACCATAAACTCATGTTTACAATGTTTACTGAGGGAATAAATCAAGAGAGAAGTAGAGTCATTTTCTCATAGACTTCTATACAACCAGAGGAGTCGCCCCCTGGTGGACAGGAGAGAGAATGCAGCTTTAACACATGAAGCACTGACTTCACTCGCCTGAACTGGACACAAAAATGACAACTGTTCACCTGGATAGGAAACAGAGTAGCAGGATATGGAAATACTCTAAGTCATTTGGAAGTAAAGTACTTGAGTAAATATACTTAGTTGTGATTTTAGAACCCATGTGACCCGTTGGTGTTTCCTCTCTGCTGTGTGTTCGTAGCGGAGCAGATGTTCTGGGAGGTGATGCAGCTCCGCAGAGAAATGTCCTTCGCCAAGCTCGGCTACTACAAAGACCAGCTGTGACCGATGGACAGCCCCGCCCTCCAATGACAGCAGACCACGCCCCCCAGAAGCCCCGCCCTCACCCTGGGTCCTGATTCCCCCCCCCACCCCCCATTCATTCTCGAAAGCGCCCACCTCCACTTTTCTTCCTCCCTCCCTCCTCCTCCTCCTCCCGACGTTTGTGAGTGTTTTTGTGCGTGAGACAGAAAAACGTTGGTTGTTTTTTCAACCAACACGCTAAAAGACTGAGCGACCGTGACGTCAGTGGTCTGTTGTCTTCACCGATCTTTGGTGGGTTTCTGTTGAGACTTTAAATACAAAATATGATATTTACTTTATGTACATGTAACACTCCAATATACGAAGAAAAGTGGCATGAAAAGAGAAGTTAAACATTTAAATATGTCTGCATTTAAACCCATCTGAGGAGCTTTGACCTTTGTTTAAACTTTATTTTTCACCCCCTCTGAAAATAAACATAAAAAACCTTCAATCATTAAATCAGAGTTCAACAGGGCAAAAACATAACTCCAAGTAAAGACAATTTCTGGACACATGATGGAGAATTAGAGCCAATGTTCTGAGATTTAAAGAATATAGTTGAAATATTGAAAAATGTACAAATACAAATAACAAATTGAGAAAAAAAGTTGTAATTTTACAAGAACAGAAAAGTGTGAAGTAGATTTTTGGGGGATTAAATAGTAAAGTTATAACTAGAAAGTTGTAATTTTAAAGAAAGGAACTACGATATTTGATCAAATGATACATTTTATAAACTTTTCTTGAATTATTACACATTTTCATTCTTTATAAAATGAAATTATTGTCATGACTTTTTTTCAGGAAAATTGCAACTTTATACTTAATCTCTAAATATTGACCATTTCCATATTGACCAATTATTTTCTTGTAAAATTACCACTTTACCTAAATTACTGACCCATACAATTATGACTTTTTCTCTGAAATGTTTTGGAAATTACAATTACAATTTCATTTTCACAACACTACTTTAACAACTTAAAAATTCACAACTATTCTATAAATCTTGAATATTGTTTCATAACAGTGGTCCTGTTGCTCCGTTTACAGTGTTGCTAAAACACTTGCGTCAAAAAAAACACGTTATAAGATTCCCACAAGTTAAAGTGATGACCCAAAAAAAGTTATTGTGAAACCACGTATAAGCTTTTATTTAATTTATGCTGTAGCAAAGGATGGAAAAAAAACTAAAGAAGTTGGATGCAAAGATAATCAGCAGATCATGAGTACAAACATTAAACTGTAAAACCCGTTCAGACTGGATTTATGACTCCAAGGGAGGAGGGGTGAGTTTAAATTTATAAATACAACCTTCAAACATCCTTATTACAGAACATATCCTGTAATATCTCAATCCTAAATATCTAAATCTAAAGTTAAATTACAAAAAACCACAGTGAATATTTCCCCACCTCCCTCTGTGATGTGAATCCCGTCCGAATGGAGCTTAAAAAATGTATTTTCAAAATTGTAAATCTTGTCTCTGTATGAAGTGAAATTGTGTATTTATAATTTCTTTAAGAGTTTATCACAGTTTTTTTTGTTGTTCAGGTTGGTTTCAGACATTTTTATGAAGCTTCAGGAGGGTTAAAGTAAACAATAAAAACACTACATTTACATTTTCTGCTGATAAAAAAACACTACACTACTTTTAGATACTTTGACAAAATGTGTTTGGGGGATTTTTCCTTTTTAAATGGCTCCTTGTGTTTTTCAGCCTGCTGTATTTAATCAATCAGGAAAGCGTTGTAGATAGTACGCTGTGTGTGGGGATGCCGAGTGTGTTTGAATGCCTGGTGTCGTCTAAACTTTATATATGTTAATTTAAACCTGACTCCTCTGCATCTCTCTCTCTCTTTCTCTTATTCAAAGTCAATGTCACTCTCCCGGTTTGGTTTAGTGCCTTTTCTCTCAGACACTCTGAAAATAAAACAGTGATACCTCTGGAAACCCGCCGCTGTCTGTGGAGTCTGTTCAACATACTGTACTATGACCTTTTTTTTTCTTTTTTCGACATGCTATACTACGACAAAAAAAAAAGAAGACATATCGACATACTATGACTTTTTTTCTGTTTTCAACATACTATACTATGACTTGTTTAGGATTTTTTTGACATACTATACTATGACTTTTTCTTTTTTTTCGACATGCTATACTATGACTAAAAAAAAAAGACAAATCGACATACTATTGCTTTTTTTTTCTTTTTTTGACATACTATACTATGATTTTTTTCGACATACTATACTACATCGACATACTATGACTTTTTTTCTGTTTTCAACTTTTTTTGTTTAGATTGTTTTTGACATACTATGACTTTTTTTATGATTTTTTCGACATGCTATACTATGACTTGTTTCGACATGCTACACTATAACTTTTTTTTTAACTTTTCCCTACAAACTCATACTTTTTATGATGTGTTTTTTCCGACATACTACAGGTTGGTGACAGTTCACAAGTCTTTACAGAGTTCTGGCTCCATTTTAATATTTTGTATCAAGCTGCAATCCACGAGCGGTGGGACTACAAGACTCTTTACTATCATCAAGAATACTCAGTTGTTTTATTGCTGCTCTTTACATTTCTCAGAATGCAAATAATAATAAAAAAACACTCTCAGAATGGTCTCCTGTGTTCTTTCTTGTGTTTTTTCTATGACTTTAGACGATATACTACATCATGACTTTTTTGGACAGACGAAACTATGACTTTTATTTTGTACTCTTTTCGTCATAATATACTATGACATAATATACTATGACTTCATTTTTTTCAACATACTATACTATGACTTTTTTTTACTTTTTCCAACATGCTATACTATGACAAAAAAATAAAATACTATACTATGACTTTTTAACTTTTTTCGACATACTATACTACGACAAAAAAAAAAAGACATATCGACATACTATAACTTTTTTTCTTTTTTTCAACATACTATACTATGACTTGTTTAGGATTTTTTTGACATACTATACTATGACTTTTTTTTTTTTCGACATGCTATACTATGACTAAAAAAAAAAAGACAAATCGACATACTATGACTTTTTTTACTTTTTTCGACATACTATACTATGACTTTTTTTCTGTTTTCAACATACTATACTATGACTTGTTTAGGATTGTTTTTGACATACTATGACTTTTTTATGATTTTTTTGACATACTATAGTATGACTTTTATTTTACTTTTTTCGACATACTATACTATGACTTGTTTCGACATACTACAGTTTAACTTTTTTTTTTACTTTTCCCTACAAACTCATACTTTTTATGATGTGTTTTTTCCGACATACTACAGGTTGGTGACAGTTCACAAGTCTTTACAGAGTTCTGGCTCCATTTTAATATTTTGTATCAAGCTGCAATCCACGAGCGGACTAGAGGACAGAGGGCAGGACTCCGGTGGGACTACAAGACTCTTTACTATCATCAAGAATACTCAATTGTTTTATTGCTGCTCTTTACATTTCTCAGAATGCAAATAATAATAAAAAAAACACTCTCAGAATGGTCTCCTGTGTTCTTTCTTGTGTTTTTTCTATGACTTTAGACGATATACTACATCATGACTTTTTTGGACAGACGAAACTATGACTTTTATTTTATACTCTTTTCGTCATAATATACTATGACTTTATTTTTTTCGACATACTATACTATGACTTTTTTTTACTTTTTCCAACATGCTATACTATGACAAAAAAACTTTTTCCAACTAACTATGACTTTTTTTCTGTTTTCGATACTATGACTTTTTTTTAACTAATTTTGACTTTTTTTACTTTTTCCAACATGCTATACTATGACAAAAAAATAAAATACTATACTATGACTTTTTAACTTTTTTCGTCATACTATACTATGACTTTTTTTTACTTTTTCACATACTATACTATGACTTTTTCTGCACTGCAGACTCTTACAAATCCATCTGGACACATACTTTCCACAAATCAACACTGACATTCATGCTGTTTACTACAACTGTTTTATGATTTTATGGCATACTTTACTGGAACTATTTATGCCATTTTTATGACATAACAGCATGATGTCCTAATAGCATCCTCTGGAGGCTGCTATGTTAACTACAAACCAGTATATAAAAAACAACCTCATAGAACAAGAGCTACATCAGTCATCCAGATGTAAGTGGATGAGCACGCTGAGTACGATGGAGAGTGATGGATGAAAATGTTCCGTCACGCGTGCCTGTGGTGAGCAGCTGAAGAAGCCGTCATTGTTTATCATCATTATCACTATGTAAGGATATTTATACGCTATGGAAACACAGAGAGTCTGCTGAGAAACCAGCTGAGAGCAGGAACACACACACACACACACACACACACACACACACACACACACACACACACACACACACACACACACACACACACACACACACACACACACACACACACAGTCCGTCTGTCCTTTTCAGTTATTTTTAGCCTTAAGTCAATACAGCGCTCAGCTTAATGACTCTACTGAATTCCTTCCTGTTCTATTTTATTTTATTATATCTATTCAACAGGCTCTACTAGCACAACTTTTCAAATGTATGAAATATAAATGTAAGAAATGACTACACGACAAACATGTATATATGATGTCATTCTAGTGTTTCATTAGCTGCGTCAGTAGCAAACAGTCCGGCCCTCTACTAAAAGAACCACATTCAAATATGCAAAGCCTGTTATGAATTGGTTGCTATATTCAGTTTCTCTCTTTCTCTTTTCCCCCTGCTTTCTCTACGTTCACTGCATTGTTATTAAAAAAAAAAAGCTTGCATTTGTCTGATTTTGTGTTATTGTGGAAATATAAAAGGTCATTCATGGTGCTGTTAGATGCTGCTAGAAGGTCCCGTTGATTCAGGTTCATGCAGGAGAGTAAACTGTTTTAAATGGAGCATCATTTACTAAATGAACATCATGCTGTATTGAAGAAGACTTGAAACTAGAGATTGAGACCATAAACTCATGTTTACCATGTTTACTGAGGGAATAAATCAAGAGAGAAGTAGAGTCATTTTCTCATAGACTTCTATACAACCAGAGGAGTCGCCCCCTGGTGGACAGGAGAGAGAATGCAGCTTTAACACACTCACACATTGGTAGTTTTGTTAGTTTTGTTGCTTGTATTGTGAACGTAGCATATGGAGCTTTAAAGAGAAGAAGTTTCTTCTCTAAAATGAATCAGATGAGTTATGAATCTGATCAGAATGGGAGGCCAGTGAAAGCTGGAGGGAGGTTTCACGAGGAGGCGTCTGTGTTTAGTCTGCTGCCGAATGCAAATGGAGGCCGGACTTCATATTGTTTATGTTCTTTAAAGCCCCTTGTTTGTTTAGACAACACTTTTATAAACTGTTATTATCTTGAAGATTTTCTTCTTCTTCACCCCTCAGTTGCACTTGTTCCTTCTCTCATCTTCATCATGCTTTCGCTTTCTTCTTGGTCTCTCTTTCTCACTCCCCTCCCTTCTTCCTGTTTTTCTTCCTTCCCTTCATATCCACTTTTTAATCAACCTCCGTCCTTTCCTTTTAATTAGATATAACTGTAACCTGGAGTAACCTCTCCTCGTTTCCTCCTCGTTTCTCCTCTCCTCTCCTCCTCCCCTCCCTCGTTTCCTTTCCTTTCTTGTTTCCTCCTCTGCCCTCATCTCCTCTCTTGTTTCCTCACCTTCTCCTCTCCTCTCCTCTACTTTTCTTGTTTCCTCCCCTCTCCTCTCTCTCTCTTTTTCCCCTCCAGCTGATCTTCCAAACTTGGTCATGTTCTTCGTTCTGCAGCCAAACACTCCTGAGCTTTAAACAACATCAATCTCTCTCTCTCTCTCTCTCTCTCTCTCTCTCTCTCACACACACACACACACACACACACACACACACACACACTCACACACTCACACACACACTTACACAGTCGGCTCTGGTCTTTACTCTGTTTCTATTTCAGCTTGACTCTCCCAGTCGACGGTCATGGCTCGCTACAGGAGTTACTTACGAGGGCTCGCCATCTGTGTCACTGTGCTGCTACTGGTAAGCCAACCGCTAACTGCTAACAGCTTGTTGGTGTTTGGTTGAGTGATGAGTGTGATGATGATGATGATGTTTGGAAAATTCAACAGCAATTGGAATTTGATCTGAAAAGGAAAAATAAATTAAGGTTTTAAAAAAGATGACATTTTTGCTTTTACTTTCAGCTTTACATGTTAGTTATGAAGTTAAAAATGTAATTATACAAATCAATTTTATCTGATTAATAAAGGAATTATTTTAATTTGTATTAACTGATGTTTTTGATCAATAACAATCTTTTCTAAGATTAGCTTTGATGGTTTTTATTGCTTTTATTGGAGAAACTAATAAATGACAGGACAGCCGTGTGAAGGAGAGGATGACGCGCATTAAAAAGCGTCTCAGATCTGATTTGAACCTGGATTGTTATCGATTCATCTCCCAAACAGCAGTTAACTGAGCTACAACATTAAAACGCTGCTCACTCGGTTTATCACAGATGTATCAAATCAAACAATAAATCTTTAATCGTCAAATGCTCATGTGTCCATTTTTCTTTAGCAAATAATATAGCTTTAGCTGTTTTAAACTGGTTTGTCTTTTACATTTTTTGGAGTTCATTGTCTAAATAGTTTCTTTAAAACACTAAAAATTGACTTTTGGGGTTCCTCAAGGATCAATCTTAGGGCCACTACTTTTTAATCTTTATACAGTAATTAGTGATGATGCTACGCTGATGATACACTACTTTATGTGACTACTCAGGACTAACTGTGGCTATTATTTAGATGCTTTTTAGATTTTTGTACAGAAAATGGTGCAATCTTCAACCCTAACTCTTTATCTCTGCTTGTAATTAAAATGCTTTTTGGCAATTATGTTATTTTTATTTTCCTTTTTTTTCAATTTTTCACTTGTATCATTTCTATTTTATACATACATTATACTTGAATAGTTTTACTGTCTGTGCAGTCTAATTATTAGCTTGCCCATCCCCTTTAGAGCACCTTCAATTGCACTAAACTATGTATAAATAGTATAAAATGATTAATTGTTATGACTATCAATACGTCAGACAATGACCAACAAAAAATTTGCTCTACAGAGATGTCAAAGATATAATATATTTACGGTAAACCGTTACATATGTTTTCCATCGGAGGGGCTGACTATGAATTATTTGAAAAAAAAAAAAAAATAAATGTATTCTAATATTTTCAATCTTAAAAACACAAAAACTTAAAATATTCCCTTGTGGTGTAGCTGTTTTCCTGCTTCCTGTTTTGACTCCTGTGTTGTTGTTTACTTTTTTATCAGCTGATTACAATCGTGTTTATTCATAAACTTCTTTCTTTTTCGTGTTCAAATCTCCATGAAGGATTAAATCTATTGGATGTCATGGTTTATTATTCTTGTTCTTTTTTTTGCAATTGTTTGTTTTTCAAATATTTGCATTATGTGTTTGATGTTTGATGAAAGCATAGAACATATTGGAAATCTAATATTATCCTAATTTGTACTCGCTGTTGCATTTAGCTTTTACCTTTTATTTAATTGTACAGACAATTTGACAACTTCTTTGGCTCTTTGTGTGTATATATGTTGTTATAAGAATAAATAACTTAAACCTAAAGCACAGTAGCTGCAGAAAAAGTTCAGATGACGTCATGTTGCAACAAAATGATTCAGTGTGAGAATATTTACCAAAGCTGCTGCTGGAGTCTGGAAACTTTAAACTGAGGGAAATTATGATGTGTTTTTCCTTTTTTTCTTTCTGTTTATGAAAGTTTGAACTGACTGTGAGAGAGACGACGTCAGATGGGAGTCTGATGAGCGTCTCTCTGGGGAAACGCAACAGTTTCCCAGGAATGTTGTTGCTGCTGTTAAAGACTTCCTCCTGCTTCTGTGAAACCCAACAAACACCAAGTTACAGCCGTTTAATCTGACTCCATTACGTCTCTGCAGGTGTCTGGTGTGGTGATGATTGGCGTCGGATTTTCCTCCATCGAGGGAAACACACCAGTTGCCGAGGTAACTTTGTGTGTGTGTGTGTGTTTGTGTGTGTGTGTTTCACCCCAATAAATACAATTAAAGTTTTACTGCCCTGTGCTGCCTGTTGGTCTGTTGTTTGAGCGACCTTTTCCTTCCAAAAACCAAATGCAACATAATTACTTTAATGGAGGAGGGATTAAACAATTACGTGATACACTACATATGTACGAAATTACAATTATATATATAAAACAAGCATTTTAATGTCTTTCTAAAATTAAACTAGGGGGAAAAATCTGAAAACTAAATAACTGAAATAAAAAAGAAATAGATTAATATGTGTCTATTTCAACTTCATTAAATCATGGCAGTATTTATTAATAAATCATTTAAATAAATATATATATTATCTTATTAAATATTTTTTATTGGGTGAGGCGTGGACATTTAATAATACATTCTGAAACATTTGAGAAATAACTGAAATAATAAAGATATGATTGAAATATTTAGTAATTATTGTAATCCTTGTCTCCAGGCTACATTAACAGCTAATAGCATTACACACCTGAATCTGTGACTGAACTGTCAGCAGGTTGATTTGCATTATGGGTAATGTAGGCCTACGGTTTTGTCAAGGATGAAAACTGTGCGCTAAAAAAATATCTGGTTCTGCTGCATTGATTTTAATGCTTTTTGTCCTTTTTTCTGTCTATCATGAATCTATGACACTAAAATATATATTTTTAAATAAAATAAATAAATAAAAACCGACAAAAAGAAGGCAACTACGACTCCCAGGGTGTATTTCAGTATAAAGCATCCAATTATTAGACAGAGCTTTGAAGTATTTTTTTTATTTTGTCGGCTAAATGCTTTTGAGAAGAAAAAGCAATGAAGCATTATTGTAAAATCTCACACTATTTACACTGTAAATAAAATAAAAATATATACATATGCATTTAATTAGGAAGCAGCCAATTACATAGTTTAGAATTATTTTTATATTGTCTGTTAAAACTGGTCCTGCAGGTGTTCGGTCCCATCTTTTGAAAACAATAATAAATTCTGCATCTTATTGATTACTTTATTCTCCCTCCCAGTTGTTCGACCAGTTGTCCAGCAGCGACACACACACTGGTCCTGCAGGTGTTCGGTCCCATCACGGTGCTTTTGTCTGTTATGGGCGTCTGTGCTGCGTCTATGGACCTCAAGACTCTGCTGATGGTGGTGAGACACACACACACACACACACACACACACACACACACACACACACACACACACACACACACACACACACACACACACAACACAAACACACACACACACACACACACACACACACACACACACACACACACACACACACACACACACACACACACACACACACACACACACACACACACACACACACACAAACACAACACACACACACACACACACACACACACACACACACACACACACAACACACAACACACACACACACACACACACACACACACACAACACACAAAAACACAACACTCACACACACACACACACACACACACACACAACACACACACACACACAACACACACACACACACAAACACAACACACACACACACACACACACACACACACACACACACACACACACACACACACACACACACACACACACTAACCTGTCGTTTTCTCCTCCAGTTTTCGGCCTTGATATTCGTGGAGTTCGTGGCTCTGATGGTTGTTGCCTCTCCGCTGGTTCAGGTTCAGGCTCAGGTGACTCTACCTGTCTGTCTCACTTACTGTGCTTCCATTCTAACAGGCCACTGCTGCCCCCTAGAGGCAGGTTTAGGCACCACACTTCTTCTTAAGAGCTCATTTTGTCACTTTACTTGGCCTGTGGCTGTATTTTAAGCTGCAAAATCTTAATTACTGCAGCTATAAAAAGAGTATTCCTGTTAATGTGTGTATTATTTACATTCACACATGAGGAAGAAACCATTAAACAAACTTAATTGCAGATATTCTATTTACATGGATTTTAAATGATTAGATATTGCTATTTTAAATGAGATAAAAGATAAAACTCTGTCTTTACTGGTGTGTTGTTCTGTTCTGTTTTGTGTTGTTCAGATGGACGGTGCGGTGGACGAGGTGTTCCTGAACGTGACTCCTCTCCACAGAGTGGAGCTTTACATCCAGAGTGAACTAAACAAGCTCCAGGCCTCCGTAAGAGACACGAGCACATAAAACAACAGAATAAATGAAGAGGAATCACAGGAAAGATCACAATGTAGAATGTTTGAGTGGTAAAAGATGGATTCAGTTCCTCCTGATGCTGTTAGCCTAGCCTATTTGCTCTGTTACATATTTATAGACATTCTCTTTAATATTTCACACTGAAAAACAAACCATAAAAACAAAAGTTCTTCATCCATCTCTCACAAACCAGCAGCAGAGAATAACTAAATATACATGTTTTTAAGGACAGTTGCACATAGAACACAAGCTGCATACTGATTTATTACAGTTATTCATATTGTTAGAGAGATTATTTCACTGCAAATTAAATAAACGCTTTAAGAATTTAGCTTGACGAGTCAGAACCCAATGTTCTGTATATTAATATTAGTTTTGTATATTCCAAAATGATAATTAAACTATTAAAGATATCTCTACATTTAAATCACTGAGTTTTATAAGTTCATCCATTAATATCTTTCTGTTTCTCAGGACTCTTGTTGTGGTTTGAGGAGTTTTGAGGACTGGGAAAATCAACTTCCTGTCACATGTTTGTGCACACTGCCCGCCGCCGAGCAGCCGAGGTGAGATCAGCAAAACAAGAACATGTGAACTTCTGGAGAAGTTTGCAAGTTTGTAGACATTTACATTCACTGCTTGTAGATAGATGTGAGTGTGGGGGAATGAGAATATCTTGAAAATGTTTTTTGATGCAATAACATGTTGGGCCATATCATCCAGCACTACTTGTATAATGAGAAAGTTACTTTTTTCTCAATTTCTAAAAGTTTTAAGTTACTTAATGGTTTTGAGCTTTAAGTTTGTGGAAGAGTTATTTTTATCTAAACATTTTAAGATGATGTTTAGGGTTTGAAGATTTTTATTATTTCTCTACACACGTTTACAAACTTCTTGTAGTTTGTATGTTTGAGTGAGTTTTTAAAATTTCTATAATCATTTATGCATTTCTCAATGATTTTACTATGGATTTCTGGGAGATTTCTCAGATTTCTTGCACTTTGAGCATGGAGACAAATGTCAAGCAATATTCAGAAGAATCTCCATGTTTTTTTTGTGTCTTTGGTCTCGATTGTCTTCCAGTAATAATAATAATAATAATTCTTCTTCTTCTTCTTCTTCTTCTTCTTCTTCTTCTTCTTCTTCTTCTTCTTCTTCTCCTCCTCCTCCTCTTTGTCTCACAGCTCTCAGTCTGATGACTACAGCTCAGAGGGGCCATGTGTGAAGGTCGGCACTGACCTTCACCCTCCGACCTCACAGGCCTCAGGCCATCTCTGGGTTCACTCCGAGGTAACTGAACTACATAACTCATAACTATCCTCTTTCATTACATTACATTACATTACATTACAGTCATTTAGCAGACGCTTTTATCCAAAGCGACTTACAGGAAGTGTATTCAACATAGGTATTCAAGAGAACTACTAGTCACCAGAAGTCATAAGTGCATCTCCTTTCTTAAACAAGCATCTTAAAGCATAAACCAGAGCAAAAGTATAGTGCAGAGGCAGATTACTACCAATAAGTGCAACAGACTAATACGAATATAATAAGTGCTACAAACTACTACGAATAGGATAAGTGCAGTAAACAAATACAAATTCAATAAGTGCAGCGAACTGATACAAATACAGTAAGTGCAACAACTAATACGAATGCAATAAGTGCTACGAGGAAGGCTCAGGGTAGTACTTCTTGAAGAGGTGAGTTTTCAGCCTGCGCCTAAAGATGGGCAGCTTTCTTAAACTACTACTTCTTTGTTTCTTTCCTCTTTTCCATCTCCCTTCTCTTCAAACTTCACATTATTTATCATTTATTATTTATACAACTTACTTCAGATTAAATATATGTTTTTTTGCATGGTTGACCTTTGACCTGCAGCCCTGCGGCCCCATCCTGAAGAGCTACCTGAGCTTCCCCATCAAACTCAGGATAGGAATCATTTCAGCCGTCGCCACCATTACGGTACAATATTATACATTGATTTCTCTTTTTTAAAGAATCTATTTTTCTCTGTCCTTTATCTTGATACTTTAAAGCAGCTTCCAGGAGTGTTTCTGTGACAGTAAATTGAGAAAAGTTAGAGACTGTAAATGTCATAATTTGTCAATATTTTACACCTTGGAATTGGATAGAGGGGTTGTTCGGATAATATAATACATATTAAAAGCTAAATTAATACAAATTCTCTTTTTCTAATTATGCAGTTGATTTTTGATTGATTTGATTTTTGATTATTATTATTATTATATTATTATTATTATTATTATTATTATTATTATTATTATTATTATAAACCCCAAAAGATGAATTACCTCTAATAATAATAATAATAATAAGCCTAATGATGTGTTGCAGATGGCGGCCATCGCTCTCTGTCTGACGTTGGGTCTGGAGGAATACTGGAAGAAGCCTCCGGTAGAAACTACAGTCGATGACTTCAACAGAGTGAAATACCAACCCAAGCCCTGCCTCACCTGACCTCTGACCTCTGACCTCCGACCCCTCACCCAAAACCAATTCAAACTGCTGGCGACGATCAGGAGAGGATCAATAAAACTCTCTGAGGATCTGAAATTTATTTTCAAAAACAGCATATTTATATTTGACCGAATGAAAGTTTAAAGAAAAGATTAAATCGTTTTTTTATTATTTCTGCTCTTGAACAAATATTTGAAAACTTTCATTTGATGTTTATCTGATTATGTTTGCAAAATTAAAGACTGCTGTTAGAACTCTAAATGAAGAAGGAAAGGCAGCTGATTGTGACTGACTGTTGTGCCTTGTGCATTAATAAATAAAGTTTATTTTATCAGTGATGTTTGTGTAGTCTTTAGTTGTAGTTTCATACAGCGTCCAAAAGATGGCGCCGATGATCTATTGAACCAAGAGTGTCAAATGATGTCAAATCACTCAGTTTTGTCACTAAAAGCTTAAAAAAAAACAAGTTTTGAAGATTAAATGATTTAATTTTTTACAGGGAACACTTAAATTAATTAATTAATTAAATAACAATCCAAGGTACTCTGACTTTAAGTATTTATTTCTGAGGTTTAACTCCTCTACATTTGTGTGTAAATACATACAAATACTCCAATAAAAGTAATAAAAGTATTATCTGCAACATGCATTTTAAAGTATTACAAATAAAAGGGAAATAAGCTCTGAAACTGATATCATATTATATATGAGACTGTTACAGCTGCTGGAGGTGCAGCTGGTTTTAAGAATGATTAATAGAGGAGAAAAGAATAATAATAAAAATAACACACTGATTTAACTCAAGTAAAGGTAAAGGTGTACCTAATTAGGTCAGTTAATATCAACTCTGAGATATTGCCTTATGTTTTTTAAAGGGAAGAGGTTTATAATGATGATAATGTCACATTTAGGCTACAAAATAAAGTCAAACACTCGTGGGACGACGTCACCCTGATGTATAAACAGCAGTAAATTATTTTTTTGCAGGCTTTTCATACAACTGATGATCAAAACAACCTCCTTCCTCAGTGTAGCTTCACTGGAATTCACCAGAATTCACCAAAAATGACAATAACAACACATTATAACAAACAAATAAAAGACTAAGATCATTATTAAACTACACTATTGACATCACGTGACACTTTAACAGCAGAGAAAAACATCACCAAGGCAACAACACAGAGATGTAAAGGACAAAAACTAGCTGCAGCAACAAACACACAATAATAAGAGAGCACAACACAATGCAAAGGTTGTGTCACTACTCACCTGCTCCAGGTTGCTCTCTGGTCCCAGTATAACCAGTCCTCCCAGCCCTCTGGTCTCCAGCTGTGAGCGGGATTAACCTCACAAACAGCAGACGGTTATACAAAGTAAACTTTGGCGTCACCTGAAGGATGCACCTGGAGCTCCATCAGCATGTTAGTGACAACCAGCATGCACCTGTAGATGACGTAGTGGTCAGGGGGTGTTTGATTTGGGTCACTGAACGTGCTGACCGTGCGGGTGGTGCTTAATAAATGACTTTCTTTCTTTGCCACCTTAACTATAACATAAAGTGAGGTCATCCTTGTTTTTTTACATTGTACAAGTACAAAAAAATGAAAATGTTGCCGAAATGTTATTCAACTTTATTCCACTTGTATTCACAAAATACACAAAGTAAAGCTCTCAAATACTTGTGCAGAAGAAAAAACACAATTGTACAAAAAAGTACATAACTTGAGTATATGTACCTATAAACTTTTCACCACTGTCTGTAGTAACAGTAGCATTTAAGAAATGAGAAAATGCAAAGAAATGTTCAGACCATGTGTTTGATTTGAACACGCAGATGATGCAGTCATTCATAAATCACACACCGTCATCAGATGGTATCATTTCCAGGATTTGGAAGTCTTTCTTTACATACCTGTAGGTGAAATTTCCTGCTGTGGGTGTTGTGACACCAGCAGATGCCAACGTCCTGTTTCAGCCTGTTGCTTTTAAGATTTGATACCTTTTCCCATCAGTACTATTCAAAATGTGTTTATTGGAAATGTTGCCTTTATTTCATTGGATAATCTGCTTTTTGGAGGGAAATCATCCAAACTCTCTTTCTCATTACTTTCTATATTTTGAAGACTCACCACAGTGTGTGTGTGTGTGTGTGTTTTAAATCAATAATGGAATCATAAAGGTATTGAGGGCTACAGATATATTAATAAATAAGTTCATTTTAATTAGTAGTGTTGCATTAGGATCCATTATTCAACATTCATGTGGTTTCCTGCTAATGCAATGCACTTGCACTTTAGACAGTAAACCTCATCATTACAGTCATATATGATAAACCACAAGGTTGGTGGTTCGAACCCCTCTTCAGTCAACATGCCGAGGAGTCCTTGAGCAAGACACCTAACCCCCAGTTGCTCCCCGGGCGCTTCAGCAGAGAACTGCTCCTCCGGGATGGGACAAATGCAGAGAATTGTAATTTCCCCATTATGGGACTAATAAATAATAATCTTGCTCTTTGCAGGTCTTTAGAAAGAAACAAACGTACAAATATTACTGCCAAAATATTAATATAAATCTGTAAAATCTTGATTTCAGCATGTGCATTTACACCGTTTAAACCTGGATTTGTATCTGGAGTCGCCCCCTTGGGTGAACTAACGTTGAGTATAAAGATCGAGATAGATCACAGATGTGGAGGTGTATGGGTCAAACAAACACAGGACTTTCATCCAGTAGACCGCCGTTTGCATCCTGTGCAAAACAAAAAGCCTGTTGAGCGCCTGGCGTTGGCGTTTGAAGACAGATTGAATACAGCTGCAGGTCGTTTAACATTATTAATGATGATTTAGATGAATAAGCCAGCAGACTGCGCTGACAGCTCACTGACCTCCATCAAACCTTAGATTAAGATCTGCAGCTGGTGTCGCTCTGCTCTGACTGTGGGTCGTTTCAACACGCCTCCTCTGACTTTATGTTTCTTTCATCTGACGGATATGAAGACAGTAGATGGTAAAATCAAGACACAGATGGGACAAAAATATGTGAACAGAGGCCAGGTGAGGTTTTAAAAATGATCAGGATGAAATGTAGTAAACACAGCACTTAAAGAAAAAGTCCAATAAAATAATGATAATAATAATAATAATATCTATTTAAATATTTATTTATTATTTATTTATTATTTGAATTAATTATACTTGAATTGTTGTTTTTTATAACTATTTTATCATGTCTTACTTTGTTTAATTTCTTGGGTTATATATGTGTTCATCTTCTTTGTCTGCTCTTATACATATTTAAAATAATAATTCATAAAATAATTAAACTAGATGTGTACAATTATTGATTAAGGAATTACCGTCCACCACTGAATTAAATGTTTTTTGAAATGTATTGATTATGGACTATGGTTCTATATAACGCTCAATTATTTGTTAATTTTTGTTCAATTAAAATGTGAATTCTTTATTAACTGCATAAAAGTTTCATTTTATTTAAGGTTGTTTATATACTTCAGATTCCCGTCTCATGAGATCAGAGGGTTAATAAATAAACATTTTCAAACCACAGGGATGTTGCAATCCAGTGGTCCGTCTTTCCTCCTGCCATGTGAGACACGTTGTAAACATACTGAGACATACGTGGGTGGCAGGACGGGATGCAACTTGTGTTTCATGCGTTTCTTGTTTCATGTTCCCAGAGAGTTTTCCCCCTTTTGCACGTGAAAGCTGAGAACATGCCTTGTGTTTTTCATAAACGTTTTGGGCATGCTATACAAAGACATCTTTCATTTCTCGTTAATGCGTGTGTAGAAATCAGAGCCTGAGGCGAAAACTGACAGTTTGTGTCACTGTGCACAAAACCAGTAGATTGCATTTCGTGATTATTTCACAAACTGCCGTGAGACTGTGTTGAACCACAGCATGTTTGTCGACAAGTTAAAGGAAAAAGCAACCAAAAGTGTCTTTGTAAGGTGTTGTTCCACCTCGAGCTTCCACATCAACACATTCCCTCGTGTCGTCTGAAACTTCCTACAGGTGTTAAATCTGGTGACTGTAAGGCCACAAAACACAGAGCATTATGGGATGTTAATGGCTTACTCGTGCAGCAAACCTGTGTGGGAGCCTCTCCATCCATTAGGTTTCTCATTTGTACATGTTTATCCTTCCTTTCCCTATTACCGTGCTAATGAGCATGCTAATGATGAAATAACCCCCCCGGCTCTGCGTGAGTGTACGCGGATGGAGACGGAGAGCCGTGGAGCAGCCAGCGGTAAACAACCCGGAGCTAATGTGATTGTAGCTATCGGTCATCTGCAGGTCAGGCTGACAAAGAGGATATAACACAGCCGCCAACATGTCCTCCAAAAACACAATAAAACTATTTACCAAACTGTGAGTGATTCAGCTCAGTGACGGAAGTCATGCTGCGTTGGCTGCATCATAGAAACTGGGAAATAAAATATATTAATGATAGCTATGATCGTCTGTTTTGCACATATGAATAGTTTTTTCTCAGGTAAACAATCAACAATATGATCAAGGATATTTAAATATGCAGCGAGCCCAGCTGCTGCTGAATAAACTGCCAAACATAATACACCTCAGTAATAAATATAAATAATCAGTTATATTTTTGAAGTTTTAGCTGTGTGTTTTTTAAGTTTTCATTTTACATAAATGCTAATGAATCAAAATTTGTTGCAGTGATTGCAACTTTTTGTTGCACTTTTTCGGATGTGACATTTCCGTCAGTCTACATTATTAAAAATATACAAAATCGACACATCTATACCTCCAAAATACTTCATTCAAATACTTCACACAGTGTATCGCATCAGTTCTTGTTTGGCAAGTTCTTTTGTACTTGTTTGTGAGTCAGATTTTCAACTGAATTTAGCCCAACGTGACCTTTATGTTGTTGACATTATTTGATCCAATAATTATTGACATTTCATACATGACACCACTTGTCTTGTTGCTTTTAATTGCGATTTTAGGTACTTTGTGCAGCTCTCAGGTTTTTTCTCATCATGGTTTGGCCTTCAGTGTGTAGTGTAGTAAACACTTTATAGATCTAGAGCAGTAATTGCTTTTGTTTTGGCTGCAGATCCGTTCTGTGTGTTGCAGTTCTGTGTTCAGCCTCATTCACTCTGCAGGCAGTTTATATAAGCGAGCTCTGCTGCACTTCCTTACATAGACTGTATAAAAGTCCATGCACGCACCTTCCTCTTCATCCCTGAGAGACAATCCCTAAAAACTGAAGATGGGAAAAATTAACGGATGCCTAAAATGCCTCTTTATCTTCTTCAATGTGCTGTATGCAGTAAGTAAAAACACTTGACTGAGTTGATTTTCTATTTTAGATAATTTGTTATTCATTTTTATTGAGTTATCAAAAGAAAATAATAAGAAAAACTAGACTAGAACGGATAAATCCACCAAAATAGTTAATTTTACATGTTCACAAACATATGAAATTTATTAAAATTATTATTTGGGTGCAAAAAAGGAAAAAAATGATCTTGTAAAGTTGGTTAATTCTTTGATTTTCAGCTTTTACTAAAAATTAAATGGGATGGAAAAAGTTTATTATGCTAAAAAAAACACAATAGAAACAGATTTGCAAGAGAAAATTAACTTTTTAAGTTGTTTTAACTAGTAAAATATATATGAGTATGAAAGAAAACCAAAAACAATGGAATGCAAAGTTGTAAAACATAAATTAGGGTTATTAAAGTGTAAAGCATCATTTTTGAAAGCGATCAGCAGGTCCAGATGTTGTTATAGATATCTGGTTCAGTAAAGAGTTGCTTCCAGTAAATATGAGGGAAGGAAAACCAGAAACAAATCTCTTCAGCAGAGACCGGAGTCGTGTTTCATTTCGTCCACAGACCCTCTTTTATTCCCTCTGATGAAGTTTCATTCTTTTCTGCTGCAAAGAAATGTTTTCATTTATGGCGGGGTGGACTTTGAAGATTTCAATTTGAGGGCATCAAAGGGCTCCTTTTTTTGCAGGAAAATACAAAAACAGTATTAATAACCCAAAGGAATGAATATGAATGTGGTAAAGAATGAAGAAGGATAAATGACATCAAATGAAATCCTTTTTTAAAATGTATTTTCCCTTTTTCAAGTCCCTCATGATCACTTTTCTTCTTTTTCTGACCCAAAAGGTCGAAAAACGTACTACTGCTACTTCTCCTACTAATAAAAGTACTATTCACTCTTTCATCATTTCATTTATGCTGATTAATTGGATTGAAAAAGGTTTTTTTAAGATAAAATTACACAAGTTAGATTAGAGTCATTTTTGTATTAGATACTTAACAATATTGCAGACAATATAATAAGAAATAGGAAAATAATAAATCCTTACACTTTGTTTCCCAAAAATGTTTAAAATGTGTCCAGATTGAGACGTTAAAATGATCATCATCAGGTGTGACAGAGAAAAAAGTTCAGTTTTTAGAGAATCTGTCTCCCTCTTGTGTCTTTATTGAAGAATAACCAGAGAGACGAAAAAATAAACAGCATGTAGAAATTATCGAGAAAGTGAACTCACTCTGAAGTTGTAGAAATCACATATCAATGGTTTAAATACTTCAAACATTTAAAGGCATAGCGAAATAAAATAAAAAACATATTCCTCAATTTTTTCCAAAATATTTTTTTGGTTAATTGTCTAAATAAGTGTCAAAAATAGTTATCGAGTATTTTCATATTATGTCGTTCCTCTTCCTGGAAGAAGTAAATCACATTATCGATTACTCATCTTGAACTCTGGATTACATTTTTTAAATTCATAATTTTGTTAAAGCACAAACTAACTAACATTATTTCCCTTCAGATCCTGGGATGTGGGCTGATCTACATGGTTGTGAAGGGCACCGCCTACAGCACACAGGTAAACAACAACAACAACAACAACAACAACAACAACAACAACAACAACACAAACAACTACACAAGCAGTGAATCCACTTCTCTTTTTACATTTTAGTATCGAAACACAGAAAACCTAAAACATAAAAAGTGTTAACAACATGTTTCAAAAACGTTTCAGAAAAAATCCTGAACGTTCCCGATGAATCCCCCTAGTTCTTCAGCTCTGTTGGATCTTTGGACGGCTGGTCGCTGCCAAACATTTAGGACTTACGAAACATCTCTTGGCAGAATGAGTCAGATTTACCGTAACATGACTAACAGAGAAAACAGCTAAATCAGAGTCAGATGTGAACAGCAGTAATAACAATCAAGTTTAAGTTTGAGGGGGAAACAGAAGGTTTGTGTTGATTACTGTAAATATTAAAAACAGATTTCTGATTTTTAAAGAAGTGCAGCATAAATACTATGAAAGTGAAGCTTTGGATTATAACAAAAGCAGCTAATTTATGAAAATAAAGACAGGACATCACATATTTAAACCTGTTTACTGCACACATCTGGAAATACAAAGTGCCTGTTTAGAAATATTTAAACCAAGTGGAAGTGAAGGACTCAGAGTGTTTATAAGGACACGGCAGGGCAGCTGCCATGACGTAGTGGAGACTTACATTTCTTTTCTTGATGCATAGCAGATGTGGAGGGAATTTTCCACTCACACAGTCAACTTTCTCTGCATCAGAGCAAAACAGAATGGCAAAGAAAACATCATAACAAACTACTAAACTACTATAGTTTGTTCTGCATGAGCGAAACTACCTCTCTGAATTGGAATTCAGCCCATCAGCTATTTGTGTTAAACAAATCAAATTCATGTTCCATTTCTGTTGTGCAATTTATCCAAAACACATCAGGTTTTCATTAGATTTCCTGGATTCCAACGCCTGTATTCTGAGATGCAGGATTTGCACTCTAATGGGCTGAAACCTGATACCCCCGTGGTCTTTGATACAGTACTGGCCCGCTCATAAAGCAATGTTTTTGTCTGGAAATCACATTGTGAAAAAAATATTGTCCTCTAATGTAATGTGTCATGTTAGGTAAATACATTAAAGGGGATTATTATAGGATCTTTTATATTTTACTCATTGCCAACAAATCCAATGAAAGCATGTTTGGGTTGGTCTTCTCCTTGGACAGAGCTATTTACTGGTTATGTTATAAAAAATATTAAGTAGATTAACATACTACTTTTGTCTGACGTCCACAGTGATACTGTTTATGTAAACCACCATCAGTATTACCATTAAAGATTATAAATCAAAAAACTTTAAATCATCAGATGAAAAACACCCAAATGCTGTTTAATAGCCAATAAAACTTCCACTCACTTCACTTGTCTCAAATAGAATAAAACAATACTTGTGATTTTGTCAGTTAATCAATATTTGCTGGTAGATGTATTTACTTCAATGAGGCTCAATGTGCCGCCAAAAGTAGGCACACTAATTTAGATTTTTTTACGAAATTAGTAAAATGATATGTACATTACAGTCTTTGGTATATTTTACTTTTTACTTAATGCACTTTGTTTTGCATGTATGCATGAATGTTAATATACAAATGTTTATTATTGGCATTTTGTTGTATTATGGTTATAGAACAAACTGTTTCCAAGCTAAGTGGGGTAGCTTTCGAGTATGTGGAGCATGAACAAAATATTAATTTCTCTTCTGTGGCAGTAAATGCAACATATGCTTTATCCTAAAGTTAACAAAACTTCCAGTGAAGATATCTAGCCATCTATTAAAACTGGAATAAGAGAAAGTAGATATGCGGAAACACTTTCAAAAGATTTGTTGACCATAAAAAAAAAGAAGAACATCACAGGCCTTATTATGAAATCCACTGTTAGAGATTAAAGTTTTGGATTAATCCAGTGTTTTGTGTTGTGTCATCGTCCTGTCATGTGAAACAGCTGTCGTCGGTTGGGAGCCCAGGCATTGCTTGGGGTTGGGTGTTTGCCATCGGCGTCTTTGCCATTTCCTGCTTGGGAATCTTCGCAGGATGCGCCGAAAATGGAATCGCCCTCAAAATAGTACGTACAACATGTAAAACTCATCAAAAAATTATAGATTTTTGTTAATTTGATCATTGCAAGATAATCAAGCCACACTCTGCAAAACAAGATATATTGTTGATTTTTGTTTTTCTTCACAGTTTGCAGGCTTCATGGTTGTTGGAATGGTCATCATGCTGATCTTTGGCATCGTTTTGGTTGTCATGAGAGACAAGGTCATCTTTTTATCCAACTAACCTACCCGTTAATCTATCTGGATGGAAACGTTTGTCTCCCTATCTTGATCTTGTTACTCTCTCTTTCTCTTAATTAGTATGCAAGAGTTCTTTATCTACCTTGATGCTAACACACTTTCCAACTTTCTACCTTGATGCTAACTTTCCCTTTAGCTAACTCAATGCTAACATTCTCTCTTATCTATTTTGATAATAATGTTCTGTCTATCTATCTTGATGCTAACAATCTGTCTCTCTTTCTTGAAGCTAATGTTCTCTACCTTGATGTTAACACGCTGTCTATCTATTTTGATGCTAACGATCTGTCTAGCTCGATGTTAACACCCTTTCTATCTAACATTCTCCCTATTTACCGCGTTATTATGAATCCCATTGCTCATCTTGGCAAAACCTGCCCTGTGTTGCTGGTTGAGGCGAATGGTTAAGGTGGGCATTGACCTTGAGTAGTTAGGGTCAGGATAGCCCATTGGTCAGGACATAGGACCTTAACAAACCAGGTTAACAGTACCTCAGCGTGCATGGACGCTTGAATGCTGCAGAGGGTGGGTCTTGCAGAGAAAAGCAGTGGGATTCATAATCACGCCTATCTACCTTGATGCTGACATTCTGTATTTCTTGACGCCAATGTTCTCTGTATCTAGATGCTAGATCTCCTTTAATCTTAAATCTTTCGATGCCAACATATCCTTTGTGTCTGTCTACCATGATGCTGAGTTATCTCTGGGTCTTGATGCTAATATTGTTTTTTCTTACTTGTAGGTCAAAGAAAAACTTGAGAACCCCAATTCTGAGGCGGCAAAGCCCTTTATGGAAGTCCAGGAAACAAGGGCGATGCTTGAGGAGATACAGAAAACTGTAATGTTCTCTGTGTACTATTAAAACCTTAACTGTGTAGTCTAACTACAGCTCTTCTATGATGAATGCTTTACAGTTGACATTTAAGAGTTTTGCATTGGTGATTGCATTACAGTCTCATTAAACTTAAACTTGCATCCTTTCAATTGACAAGCAGTGGTTGCAAAAAGAAGTATGATTCTATAGAAGTCTATGAGAAAATGACTCTACTTCTCTCTTGATTTATTCCCTCAGTAAACATTGTAAACATGAGTTTATGGTCTCAATCTCTAGTTTTAACTCTTCTTCAATACAGCATGATGTTCATTTAGTAAATTATGCTCCATTTGGAGTCAAACAGACCATAAAGCAGGGTATGCTTTAGGGCGGGGCTACCTTGTGATTAACAGGTCGCTGCCACACAGTGTCCGATCTCTTTTCACTTCATGAAAATGATTTGTAACCGTTTATTACCGGTGAAAAAAACAAGAAGGCGATGGTCAAAAACCAAGATGTTGACGGCCCAGTGTTAGGTCATTGATTCACGGAGGAAGACTAAAGGTACCCTGTCAGGTTCAGGCAAGGTCACAAAATATATATTTGATACATATACAATACAAACATTTGTTTAACAAAAGAACTGCCAAATTATAATATAAACAAAAAGGGGCAAAGCCTTGATGTCTGGCGAAGTACCTGCATGTGCCGGTCTGGTCTAAGGACAAAACCCTTCCTTAATAATATCTACAATTAGAGCAAAGCAAAATCAATGATATTATTTCTTGAATTATCTTCAGATCTCTCTGTCACTATCTACTTCCTGTACCCGTTGAAGACCATTTTACACTTATTGACACTTACTCTCTCACATGATTGCAGGTGATGTGCTGTGGAGTGGTGAGCTATAAAGACTGGGATGACCACATCCCCGACAGCTGTGAGTGCAAGACTACAAATGGAAGGGGATATCGAGAATATGCCGGACCTGTAGCTGAATGTAAATCCAAACCTCAGGTTGGTTTTGGAAAATGAAACTGGAAAATCTGATAAAAACATATAGGTATTCAGGGAGCCTCATCTCGTGATAAAGCTTGAGTTCATGTGTAAAAATAAATACATGTGCCAAAAATGTTGGACCTTGTGTAGTCAAGGGATAGATGGAGATACTCAACCTAAATTCCCTAAAAACCTTGGGGTTAATTTTCTTAATAAAGAATGTTTAGAAGTAACAGGAAATACTGAAAGAACTAAGCGGTCAGTAAGCTTCAAACAAACTAGTGTGTATGATATGTTGTCCAATCAAGCGTAAAAGTATTCATACTTGTGTCAAACACATACTTTTGTCTTTTATTATTACTATGATCATATCTTGCTGTTGTTTTCTTGCAGGGAGTGAGGGGGCCAGACCAAATCTATAGCCAGGTATTCAATCAATCAACCAACCAATCAAGGCACCATCAAATTCACCATTCAGTCATTATGTTTCTACATAATGACCCTTTCTCCATTCTCTGTTGCAGACATGCGGTGGAGTAATCTTTCAATTCGTTAACCTCTTCTTCAAGATCATGATGGGCTTCTGCTTTGGAATGGCTGTCAAAGCTGTAAGCTCCGCCGTTTTATCATGTTTCTGTGTCTGCATCAGTCTTTTATTGATTGAGAAACCACGCTGTTTTGTCAACTGTTACAACAAAGACAAATCTTCATTAAGCTTTATTAGCTTCAGCTCCTCTCATTGGTGGGACAAAGTTATTTGTTTGCAAGTCAAGGAATCGCGTAAAAGGAAGTCTCAAGCCAAGTGCAAGTTCTAAACATGTTGGGGTTGTTAGGATACCTCCATTAGGCACCAACCTCAATGACCAAAGAGCCAACATTGTACGATGCCGATTGTTTATTGACTTTAAGAGATATCAAAATGGATGTCGGATCTTGGATACAAAGTCTACGCTACCTTGCTGGCCTTGATTTCCTGTTTGCAAAGGACATAAGACTTATCTCTTGTTAGCTAACGTTAGTGTTAGCCACAGCTGCCCATACAACTTAAACGCTGGTATCAAAAGTGTTGAGTCCACAACAAAGTATCAGATTTTCGATCGATTACGGCTGTTATCTTGTGCAAAGCTTTGGGATGAGGAAGGCTTTGAGTGTTGTCACTTTCAAATTTAATTAAACAAGAAATGTTTCTTTTGTAGCCAATGCTTTGTGTTAGCTTGGTGAGCTAACGCTAAGGAAACTTAAAAGAACAAACATTCAGGATCTTAGTAAAAACATTAAGATTTGAATTTAAAGTGGGTAAAAAACATTTTACCCACATTTTGAAGACTGTTTTAACTCCACTCAGCTGCTACTAAAAGCTGAGCAACTCATTCAGATATTGAACCAACAATATTCTGACAATAAACCAAATATATATATTAAAAAAAGATCTGTTCTGCTGGCTTGCAGTCAGAATTCAAATTCTTAACAGTAGTTGTACGCTACGGATCGGACCGATTGCTTGCGTAATGTCTTTTACTTTACATTCAACGCTGTGTATCTGCACTGGTCACCTGTCTGTCTTTCTAACTGAGAACCCGTCTTTACAGCTGCTGGGTCTGCTGATCTCAATCCTGATGATCCTTCAGGTCAGACGCCACGACAGCGGCGGAGGAGCATCCATCGCCATGAAGGGCTACTAAAGTAGACCCTCCACCTCTGACCTCTCTTGCCTTCAACCCCTGCACTGTAACAGGAGGACTCAGTGGTCAATACACGACCACTTCTTCATTACTTTTTTTCTCCTACATCATTTCTGGCTTTTCAGAGAGGAACAGGCTATTTCCCCAAAACAGGAGCCAGGTGGGGCATTCTGCATGAAGATTTTATAAAATATGTTTTCTTTAATTCCAGCTTTCTATAGTAGAGAATATTGCTTGAATGACAAAGTTATTTTTTTGTGGGTTTTTGTATCTCTTTTGTTTATCTCTTTTGGTTTACAGTATTATACTAGTCTTATGTAACAGAGTCATATTGTAGAATAGAAGCACTCTCTGCGCTCAACCTTCACCACATCTGACTATACAGTTTTATTAACCCGAGGAGGTTGTTACATCCAAAGACATTAAAGAGCAACAGTGTTATAATTTGAAAAATCCTCTTCTTTTCCATCTTGAGCCAAGAAAGAAACAGCACAGAGAAATTCATTTATGCATCTTTGCTATAAGCTTGAGGATGATAACTGCCAGAAAACTTGCTGACTCCTTCACCAATTGGCCAATAACTTTACATGGTTTATTCTAAAGATATTTGTGCCACCGACTCCAGTCTGCAAACTATTTCTCTTTTTTTCCACCATGTTGGACTGTCTTGCTTTTCCTTCTCTGTAAGGTCGACACTGTCAAATTGGTTTCCTACTAGTCAACGTCGCAGGTTTACGCCCCAAAGTTGTACTTCAACTTCATTGAGTTTGCTGCAAAATGTAGCTGGTTTAAAGCTTGTGTTTGCCACATCTCTAGTAAGAGTTGATCAGAAATTGAAGATATCAGTTTTTTGAGTGCCGAGAGATTAGTTCAGCCTTTGTTTAGCCTAGCTTAGCACAAAAACTCAGAGTCGCGGGGTACTGCTAGCCTAGCTTTAAAACTCTTGTTGCCAATGTCCTTTAATCCAATCTGAATCTCACTCACAATAATGTTTTATTTCTGAAATGATTACCAAAGAAAAGTCTCCAACAAACCTCCTTGGGTTAAAAATATCAGGTCAGAAGTAGACTTAAGCAGTCAGATGTCTGTGTTATTGTAAAAAAATAAATTACAATGAAATTGTATATTTTCCATTCTATGTAAAGTGCTTCAGTCATGTAAAACCCTTGCACTGAACCTCTGCTATGGATTGAAGACTTGTTTCCACGTTGCTAAATGGCAAATCCTGACATTTTCAAAATCCCAGAAGAGAGCAGGTAACGTTGGGAACACTTGCAGCACTGAAAACCAAAATTAGAGCATAAGCTTAGTAGAAAAAGCAGATGTGTTGTTATGATTGTTTTTCTAGAGGCCAAAGTAAAATCAGATTACATTTTGTGCAGAGTTTAATTGAGGAGTTCAGGATTTTCAGGTCTCCCACAAACCTTGAGCATCCCACCACCATTATAAAAAAAGGGACAATGATTAAAATGGAAGACAAATACTGTGAGAGGACTTGTTTTACTGTGAAATTTGCACTCATATAATTTCAGAATAAACTCTAGAGACTGAACATACACCGCTGTGATCTTATGTGATCAGTACTTCTTCCCAGTTTGGCTTATTTACCCCATAACATAACAGGCTGATGGAGGGCAATGGAGAGGTTGAAAGGGAAGAGGGGACAAGGTTTAGAGGGGTTAACAGAGTATAGCAGGATACTTAAAGGGTTTGAGGGGTTGATAGAATGGTTGGAATGAAGATGGAGGATTTTTAGAGGATGATATGCTCGCTTTAGATTACCAAGTCCTGCACAGAATCGATTACCGGCGATAACCGCAACGATAAACTCAAAAAATCAATGGGGCCACAATTCTTTGAACAAGTTTCTCTCTGCCGACTGCATGACCCAGGGCATAATGGGTTTAGCCAGATTAAAATGCTGATTGGCTCTTATAGTTTTACACCACGTTTTAAAGAATATCCTATATCCTATGCCTTGTTGGCTATAGCTCTCATGTTATGCAATGAAGGTTTAATATAAAAACGTATCTTTATTGATAATAATAAAGCCTGTTTATATGGCACTTATCAAAACTAGCAGCAAAGTGTTTCACAGGCAGACATGAAAATAAGAAAGGATTGAATACAATGTAAGATACAGGGATAGAGGGGTTAGACATCTAGTTGTTCTTTTATGGTCTTATTTCCAATTTTGTGAGGATTTTAGAAGATGCTTGAAATGTTTAACTCAATCAGAACCAAACCAAACTTCAGAAGCCCCCCCAAGGATGCAGTCAACACACCAACAGTTACGTCCATGTACATTTAAAGAGCAGATGGAAGAAAGATAGCTATTTTTTGTACTTTTGTTAGCAAATCTCTGCAGCCTGGTTCCTAAATCTTGTAGAATGGAGGCGGTTGATTCAAGCCCATTATTTTGAAAAGAGAAACTCACCCTTTACATATAAGTGAAGTGTTCATGTGTCTGGAAACTTTTGGCCTTATCACAGAGTAAACCAGCACCCATTAGATGGCAGTGCACACCAGAGAAAACACAGCATGACTCACATGACAGGAACAGTTTATCTTTATGATGCAGGCACAGACGTTCGTCTCCACAGATCATACCGGTGTGAATGAACTGGAGAAGAAGATAAAGGAGGTGGAATCAGGGCTGGGTTTGTTGATGTTGATGGAGGATGTGGAGGCAGCAGCACAGGATTCCCGTTACAGTCGTCCTTATCTCCTCTCGGTCCCACTGCTGTGTCAACATCCAGGTGAAACCAACGCGTCGCTGTTCAATCACAGGCCGCTTTTATTCGTGCTGCTTAATCAAACACAACAAAAGCAGTGAGATATGGATTCAGTTACCGACTATCAGCTCTTTTTAAAAGCTGTGAGAAAAGCCAAGAGGGAGAGCACAAAGCTGTGCAGGTGACAACATTCAATTCTCTGACCTTTTCTCTGACACATGAGTTCGTGCTGGAGTATTTTATAGCTTCCCTTATTCCAAACACAAGTCTTCTTCATCTTTAGCTTGAATATTTTCTTAGCAGTTAAACGCATTCTTTCTTTAAACACAATTTTCACAGGTTAAAGAATGTTTGGACATTGTGCTCTGAATATGCTCTTTTGATTTACAGAATCTGATTTTTATAGGGGAAACATTTACAGAGGAAATAAATGAAAGACCAAGGCTATAATAAAACAATAATAAGACGCATAGCCCAAGTATAATTATATAAAAATAAAATCACAAGTAACACAGTTTATTATGATTAAAGAAATAATAATTACATAAGAATAAGTAAAAAGAGATTGCTGATACCATCTGATACACAAACCAACATGTTAATAAGGAGAGTACCGGCAACTTTTGTTTTCCCCTTGAAGCTCTAGTGTGAATCATTTTCTTATCAGAACCAAGTAGTTTTGTTTTGTTTTGTAGTCATTTAAAGCCAGAGTAGTTTTGTAGATTTTTTCATTTTGTTTGAATATACAACGTTAACTATGTGTTTTAAAACTGTTTAAAAAGGTGACTTTATCTTTAATGAAGCTTCTCAGCATCCAGGTATCATCCTCATGCTTATGGGGAAAAATAATAATTGTGGCGAATTAACCCAAAGGGAAAAAACACTCAACTTAAGGTTGTGTTTGTTGCTTTAAGTTGCGTTTTGTCCTTGAGGCAACATGTGCACTTGTTTCTTTTTTCAACATGTTAGAAGCCTCAGGCAGTTTAACTACGGACATTTTGCCAGAGAGGACAGTACAGAAATTAGACAGCTGAAAACACTCACAGAGAGAGACATCATTCTGCTGTTAATGGTTTAGGAATGGACACAGTTGTTTTATCATCCTTTATTATTCCATATTAATTAACATATGGGAGAAGACAGAGTAAGATCGTTGTGCTGTTATGAAGTGTGGTTGTATGAGGTTCTTCTTCATAGTCAGAGTATTAATACAGTAGATGGAGTTTGGATAAACAGACAGTACGGGAGCAAAGCAATGTACTTTAACACCTAAAATAATCAATATCAGTTTAAGTGTACGCTATAGTTACAATATTTTCACCTTTTTGCCTTGCTGTCAGACAGCCCTTTCTGACGGGTAACTTTATTTGGCACATCAACTCTGACCTCTGCTGTGATAGTCATGGTAATACCTATGTCGGATATCTTGGTTTCTTCTTTTTAAAACATTCTAAAAAACATTTTTATCCTCTGAGGATCTGAAGTTATCCATTCTTTCATCTCACCTTGTTTGGACCACTGCAATTTACATTTATTCCTGCCTAAAACTGATTTCTCATAGGTCATGTGAGAACAGGAAAACTATGGAGTTAAAGAATGCATGCTGCAAATTCCTTCATAGGATCATCGGCAGACTGCAGGTGTGTTAGTTTACTGTAACTGTAATTTACAAGCAGCGATGATGAGGCAGCGAGCAATGTGGAAGTTCCAGATTAGAACAAAAGAGCGGGGCGGTTGATTGACAGGTTGAACTGACACCCTGAACAAACTCACAGGCTTCACTCCATTAACGTTCATTTATTGCACAGTGTTGCACAACTTAATGCAAGTTGTAGTCCCTTCATGCTACAAAACAAAACAAAACCATTTTTTATTTGCAACTAAGACTATCAAGGGCATTTTGACACATCACAGTAGAAAAACCCAGGTTTAAATCCTCAAATTATTAATGGCTGAATTCCATGTCTTCTGTGAAAAAGGCCTATTCGGAATGTAGACCTTTGTCATATTACATTGTACAAATACCACGAAAACCTAGCTTTGCTCCTATGAAATCATCCAGTTTCTGAGCCCTGCCATTGTGCCCATGGCATCATTAATGTTACTAGTTCCACATGTGCCTTTGCCTGCTATAACAAGTCAAAATATCTGATAAACATTTGGTCGTAAATAAAACTTGTTGCATTTTCCCCATTGGTTTAGTTTCATTTTGCACAAAAAAAAGATTAAAGCGAACCAAAATGATTCGCTTAAAAGTTGGTTAGGCGTATCTGGAACTGGATCAAGATCATATTTCATTGCTGGTCTGGGTCAGATCTCAATTCATTACTATGGGAGCCATTAAGTTCAAACTTGCAGAGTACGATTGAGGCCGTCAAAACACAAACAAAACCATTCCAGAAAAACTGAGATCATTTCCACTGAAGGCTATTGGTGGTAAATTTTTGGTCAATACAAGCTTATGATTGCTGTGTTCAGATCTGTCCAAACAAAACAAATAGTACCAGAGTCCCATTAAACTGCAATAAACAAAGCACTTGAAGACGCAGCTAGAAAAACATTATTTAACACAGTAAATTTAAGGGTTAGACATGACAGAACTTAATCCCTGAATCCTTGAAAGCCCTGACACAGAATCATCTTTTTAAAGAAGCACTGCGATCGATGCTAGAAATGATAACAGGGGCGGAATTGATGCAATCATCATAGAGACCAGGACTGATGAATGGGTAGAGTTTCTCGGTGAAGGAGCAGCCAGTGAAGGAGTAGATGAGTGCTGCAGTGTCTACGTCATAGAAGGAGACCAGACCCTCCTCGTAGTCCACGAACACTCCCACCTTCTGTGGCTTTGAACTTAGAGAGAGAGGAAGAGGAGAGCCGACAAGAGCTGCGTATTCTTCTCCATTTTTCAACCATATGGTCCAGTGGCCGTTGTCTGGGCACAGTGGGATTATTCCCTTTCTTTTGATCGACCCTTTGGCGACTCCTAAAGTCCATCTAGTCTTCTTTTTAACTTGAGCCTCAAAGTAAAATCTTCCAGAAGAGAAACTCTGTTTTCCCAAGATACAGCAACTAAGATTGAACCTGTTTGGATTCTCTGGCAGATTCTTCTTCACATCACCGTGATGCACTTGTTTGCAATCATCAGACAGGATGAGAGCACAGTGTGCTGTATCAGGATCCAGAGTCACATCCACGGCGAACAGCTTGAAGCTGTTCAGATCGGCCTCTCGGAGCAGCTTCTTCATCTCTTCACTGAGGGTCTCCTCTAGTTGATCGACAGCAGTCCTCACAGCCCCCTCAAAAGATGGCTGATCGATGCAGACTTCTTTCCAGTCCTTGGTGGGTGCAGAGGCATTCAGGGACGCAAAGCTTTCCAGGAAGTGGAGGTGGTCATGGGAGCGTGAGAGCTGCTCCATCTCAGCATGTTTCCTGATCAACTCAGAGATTTCCTTCTCCAGCTCTTGGATGAAGCCTTTGGCCTGCTTCTCCGTCATTTTCTGTGCGGCTTCAATCGCCCCGATGAGCTCCGCCTGGTTTCTTTCCAAAGACTGTATCAAACTGGTGAAGATCAGAACCCCATCTGCCATCTCTCTGTCTGCAGCCTCCTTGCTGAGCTTCGCCGAGCGTTTGATCTCCTGAATCTTCAATCGTCTCTCCTGGATCATCCGGTGCATTTTGGCCTCTCTCTTCCCCAGCTCTGCCTTCTTTTTCTCAAATTGCTCTTTCAGAGGAATGACTTCATGCGATCTGTGGTCTAAAACCGGGCACAGCATGCACACACAGATCTGGTCGGTTTTGCAGAAGAGCTCCAGAGGTTTATCGTGAATCGTACACACCCTGACGTCCATGTTCTCCACAGGATCAATCAGCTGATGTCTTTTCAGGGGTGGAGCTGTCAGGTGTGGCTGCAGGTGAGCGTCACAGTAGGAGGCCAGACACATCAGACAGGACCTCACAGCTTTTCTTTTGCTTTCAGTGCAGATGTCACAGGGAACTTCTCCTGGTTTGGCAGCTTGTTGATCCGAGCTGCTCCTCCCAGCTGACTCTCTGAACTGAGCCGCCATGTCAGATATGAAAGTATTTACCCGCAGATCAAGCCTTTTATAGAAAGGAAATTTACACGTGGGGCACTGACACTGGGTGCTGCTGTCCCAGTGATGCGTGATGCAGTTTTGGCAGAAGTTGTGGCCACATGTTAACGTGACTGGATCAGTGAATATATCCAGACAGATGCCGCACAGAAACTGCTCCTCGGTCAGCAAAAAGCTGGCATGTGATGACATGTCGACACTGTAAAACAAAAAATGAAGCTTGACATTACAACACTGTTATTACACAAAGATCTTTTGGCTGGAGGCATACATTTCAAAAATGGATTATTGGTATATGATGTAAAATTATTCTGACTTTCTTTTAGCAGAAAAACTAGAATAAAGTTTTTGGCCATTGTTACACTTGTCATATGTTGGGTTTTCCTCCTCTCTTCCCTTTGCCCTCATGTTGTGGAGGAAAGATGATGGGGACCTACATCTGATAAATTACCCAGATTGTGTCCACATGCTGTTCAAACCTCACTGAGCTCAGAACTCAACGTGAGCCAGGCCGCCTCGGCATGTGGTCTGGCTCTCGGAGAGATGCAGGTAATGTCTCGGCGTGATCGGATGACAGTATTGAAAAGACAAATGTAACCACAGGCGGCTTATTTCAACAGCAACTCTACTCACCAATGTTGGGCGAGGACTTCCTCAAAGGCCTGAAGAACAAAATGTAATATTTCTTGGAAATTGATCCCTCTTTTGCAGGACTTTCTTGGAACTCGTTCTTTATTTCATGCGCAGGACGACAGAACTGCTGCTCACAATGAAGAGTTTCGTCTTCAGTGTTGTTACACCTCTCTATGCAGGTAAACCAGTTTGGGTGTAACTGGCAAGGAAGTAAGGACATTCTCCGTTTTTCATTCCTCTACGTTCCTCTTCTCTTCTGGCTCAGGTCCAAGTTCAGGCAAATATGCTAAAAATAAATAAATGAAACAAAAACAAAGTAAATGTGCCAGTGTGAGCTAGAGAACTATTTTTTGGCGGTAGTCTCTGGCCAGGTTATTACAATTTAGTGTAATCTTTTTGGTTTGGTTCAGTTTAAGCCATCTCTTCAGTTTCATCTGGTCTCTTAATGACATGTACTCTGTTTACTGCTAATTAGCAAATGTTAACACAGTGATGAATCTGCTAAACATCAGAATATTAGCATTGTCACTGTAAGCATACTGTTAGCATATAGCTTAAACCATTGCTGCCTGTAAGTGTCTGTTAGTGAGTGTGTTCAAAGTGTATACAAACACACAGTTACACAAGACAAACAACACACAGAGCAAAGGAGTGTTAACAACCCCTTCATTTTTTAAAAGTGAGGGGGTGGAGCTTCACACACACACACACACACACACACACACACACACACACACACACACACACACACACACACACACACACACACACACACACACACACACACACAGCCCTAGCCGTTGTCATTCCAGGTTGTCGGTCTCATTCCTGAATGACATTAATAACCTCCAGATATCTATGAGTGTGTGTGTGTGTGTGTGTGTGTGTGTGTGTGTGTGTGTGTGTGTGTGTGTGTGTGCGTTGACCCTCATTTCTTGTGAATTTATAACGACACCGACACCTCTAATACATCCTTAATGACCTTTCTGTAATGTATTCTGTGTGTGTGTAATAGGTTTTAAATGGATGAGCTCCTTCAGACTGAACGTGCTAAACGGGCTACCAGCTATTGAGCCGCTACGCTAGCTGACACACAGCAGAGCCAATGAGAGAGGGTGAGAGAAAAATCACAATCTTTAGTATTATATGTGGATGTTTGGGTTTGTTGTTCCTCTTCTTCTGTTTTTACTTGATGTCATACAGCTGGTTTGCTTAGCTTAACACCAGACAGCAACCTCCAATTCTGAATAGTGAAGCCAATAGTGAAGTGTCTTAAAGCTGCATTCTCTCTAGTGTCCAGCAGGGGGCGACTCCTCTGGTTGTATAGAAGTCTATGAGAAAATGACTCTACTTCTCTCTTGATTTATTCCCTCAGTAAACATTGTAAACATGAGTTTATGGTCTCAATCTCTAGTTTCAAGTCTTCTTCAATACAGCATGATGTTCATTTAGTAAATGATGCTCCATTTAGAGTCAAACAGACCATAAAGCAGGGGATGCTTTAGGCACAAACATTCCACTGCATTGAATATGGAGGTAAAAGGTCAAGATCACTTCATGTTACCTCACCTCCTTCCTATTCTCGTGAACACAATATGTCTGGAAACGCCTTCAACAAATCTCTTCAAATTTGGTACAAACGTCTACTAACGAACGAAGGTTGAACTGATTCGAACCAAATGTCACTGTGACCTCGCGAAACACGTTTTGGGCCATAACTCAAAAATTCATATGCTAATTATGACAATTTCACACTTGTTTTTAATAGGATCAAAGGATGAACTGTTGACACATGGACAGACGTAGATGTAAACTGAAACATGACTGGTTGGCGGAAGTAAATAACTGCGAGACTGTAATTCTGGTTCTTAGATGAAACTAGGATGGTTGCGTCCTTGCTTCTGATCCCGCCTACAAATCTCTGATTGGTCGATTGTTTCTTAAACACAACATGAACCTCTGGATTTACGTGTTAATCTACATTCCACTGGCATTACCAAAATGTCCTTACAGGGTGTCCGATCTCACAACTAGGGAGCTCGAAACAGCCTGTCAACAGTGCAGGAATTAATATCTTAATTATTCTTTGTACAAAATGATCATAATTTAAGTGCTCTCCAATGAAGTGTGACATATAGTTGAAAATAATCACCCACATCCAGTTCTGTAATCGTTAACTACTTACTGCTGAAGTTAGATTTATTGTCATTTCTTGTGAAAACTCATTCATCATTGAATAAAAAAAGGCAAAGAAGTCCGTTTAAACAGCTGCAGTTAGAAAGATACACACTATGAACACATTTATACACACTTTATGAATACTAATACGTTTGTTTGGGTAACATACATAAACAAACGTCTAATTCATTAACATTTTACAGACATCCAGCAGTTGCGTCTTTGTGTCTCCTCAGGCAAAGATTCTTTTTAAAAACATGAATATGACATGAGGCTGTTTCTTCGCAGCAAAAGGAGCCAGAAGAAGTGGGTTTGGGGTTGTGATTAGGATTCCCTCTAGATGTCTCCCTGTGGAGGTATTACAGGCAGCTGAGGGGAGTCCTCACGGCAGAACCAGAACACTCCTTTGGGATTGAATATTGAATTTTGGCCTAGGAGAGCTTTGGGATCCCCCAGGAGGAGGTTTGGAGAAACCACGAGGGAGAAGAGGGCATCTGGGAAAGAGTCGATTCCCACCAAGACTCTGACCAAAAATGTATATTACTGCAGTTTAAATATACGTATTTTAACTTTAAAGTGATAACAACAAGTCCTCAAAATTAAATAACAAAAATAGTTTTTTGTCTGAATGACCCAGAGAAGTGCTAATGATCCAACAACCTACCAAGGTTTGGTTGGGTTCATGCACTAAAAAACTTATTTACCTTTTGTGTTCAGAATGACTTTGTTTTGTAGTTGTGTTTAATTCTTCTGTGTGGAACAAATCGTTGAAAATGTTTTTTACTTCAGAAACACGTACGATGCAAACACTGTTCGTCCTCAGTGGGTTGTCTGAAGTCTTCGATACCTACATTTACATATTATGTGTAAATATAATTTGTGGACTTAAGAAATATCCTCAGGATTTTGTATACGACGTGTTCTCCATACAAATAAACTGTATTCTGAGTGGGTGTGTTTACTTTGTTTCTTTCTGTACATCCTGAAAATGTACAGACTGACAAAGACTGAATGGATTTCACGGTCGAGAGGACGAAGAAATGAAAGTTTTGAAAGAAAGGAGGGGGAGGAAAGGTGTGTGTGTGTGTGTGTGTGTGTGTGTGTGTGTGTGTGTGTGTGTGTGTGTGTGTGTGTGTGGGTGTGTGGGTGTAATGAGGCCTGACTTGGTTAATACGTCAAGGTAAGGTTTGCTTTCTGATGCCAACACACAAACACACACACACACACACACACACACACACACACACACACACACACACACACACACACACACACACACACACACACACACACACACACACACACACACACACACACACACACACACACACACACACACATTTAAAGTGATTCTTTTGAGAGGCTGTGGTGAAATACATTCACATTTATTCACAGTCTGAGGAAACTCATAATGTTTTAGAAACGTCTGTTTTTATCCGCCGTGATGTCATCGCTCCTCATCCGTCTCCATGACAGCAGAGCTGATGGATATCAGCCGTGTGTCATGGGAACAGGTGAATCCATTGTGTACATCACACCTGGGAGAGAGGTGTCCAAAACACTGTTTTCTTTTCTTTTTTTTAAATCTGCACTCTTTATGTTAAACTGCAGGTTACCATAGCAACAACGCTGATGCTTCAGGCTGTGTTATCGGGTAACTTTAAATTGGTTTCATGCAGATGTGCCGTCACTATTCTCACACTGTTCCATCCACTGCAGACTGGTTTGAATAATGTGTTTGATAAAAACAGAAAGCTGGTTCTTCAGATCAACACCACCTCTCATTCTTCATCTGTCGTGTGATTGAACAAACCGATAAAGAGCCAGAAAACAATCAACAGCAGTGGAGACACAGACCGTATTGCTGGACCAGCTGGAGGGAAGGGAGGCACAGGAGAACCAGAACCAGGACTGAGCGGCTCAGACTGTCAGACCCTGCTGCAGTAAAATGAGAGGTTTTCTCAATGGACTCTGGTGCTCGGACGCACTACCGCTTCTGTCCACAGGCACCGCCAGAATCAACACAAAATAAAAGTTCCTCCTAGTAGCTTTAACTGAGGTTTTGAATGTCGGACTTTCACTTTAAGTATCTTCACAGTGTGGTATTAATACTGTCACTTAAATACTGGATACTGAATACTTCTTCCACCACTGTGTACACTTGAAACTTGTTTGTCCAAGAGAGAAACGTTACGAAAGCAAAGTGAGTGCTCATAGAGAGGGAAATAATAATCATTCAAATGGGGAAAACGATGGAAGACTTTCAGAGAGATGCACTCACTGCTCAGCTTTTCTTTACTCATCTCTGGCTTTAAAGAAACGAGACATCGGTAAGTGCCTTAATAGAGCGGTCTGAATAGGTTGGCTTTCATCCTGTGACATGTAGCACTATAAATGGTGAAATAAGTACTATTTTAACTGGATAAAAGTAGCAGTACTACAGTGTAGAAATACCAGAAAACATGACAAGACAGAGTTGACACCAAGTATTTTTCTAACACGCTTCGTCGTGTTTCCATTAGAGCAGATACTAAACTCAAAAACCACAGAGAGACTGTGTTTGCCCCCAAACCACTTCCATTAATTAAATTAAAAGTAAACAGAAGAGGCGTTTCAGATTAAAAAAACTAATAAAAATGAAAACCACCACTGCAAAATATAGGAGGAGTAAGAATTAGATCTCTCTCGTCTAAAGCCGTAAACAATTAATACAAAAAAACAAACATATATTGATTTATTTTGTTTAACTGAAACTTGAATGTGTCAACTCAATAAGTCAGCCCAAATAAAATCATTATTGATACTCACATTCCTCGAAGCACTGACCGAGAGGACAATGTGTTTCCAAAACTCAACAAAAAATCATGACGGAGAAGAATGATAAACTACATTAAACTACAAAAAACTACAAAAAACTACAAAAAACTACTGTTGATGTTGAAGTGTGCGAGTGTGTGTTTATATAGTGTTCATACACACAGGATTCATGAAAGCTTCATCTCGCCTGCTGCACTCTGAGCTTTTGTCCACATGAGCCTGAGTGGGAGATAAGTGTGTGTGTGTGTGTGTGTGTGTGTGTGTGTGTGTGTGTGTGTGTGTGTGTGTGTGTGTGTGTGTGTGTGTGTGTGTGTGTGTGTTAGTTGACTATGTTTAGCCTGCAATTTTCATGCCATGTTACCGTGGCAACCCTCTGAGACAAAAAGGTCAGGTATGACTGAATCTGTCTCCATTCTCTTTTTTTATTTTTTTTCATTTTTTATTTTTTTTTAGAAACCAAATGAAACGGTGAAACAGAAAAACACGGTGACTTCCAGCCAGAAGCAGCAGATGAGAGGAGAGCTGTTAGTAACCAGAGACGCTTTTAACTATAATTATGGGATTCTGAAAAAAGAAGTAGGAGGATTTTCTCAACACATAAAGGAAACACTTCATCCTTCAGTTCATCACAAACATTCAACATCAACACATCTGGAGATACGAGGTTTTACCTGAACAGGAAGGGGATGAAAAACTGTCCTCTGAAGGGAATAAAGTACAATATTTACTTCTGAGATGTAGTGGAGTAAAAAGTACAATATGTACCTGTGAGATGAAGTAGAGGAGAAGTAGAAAGTAGCAGAACAAGGAAACACTAAAGTAAAGTGCTCGTACCTTGAATATGTACTTATCTCTAGTACTTCATTAAATATAAAACACAATAATTGTATTATTTATAACGCAGTTTTGCAACATCAACAATAATAAATTCATAATTTACATCAATAAAATCCCCAAAACGATTTAACCATAAAGAGCCACAGTGACACACTTGTTGCCAGGTAACAAGGAAATTGACAATTAAATGCCAGAAAAACAGAAAAACTGAATTTCACCTCTCCAAACCTTCATGTTCTCCCGGTGACACATGAAGTATCAGAGAATTTGAAGGTTTCTTAGAAGCTTGAACTGCACAAAAATATATAAAACTAAAGTTAAACAAGTCAGTAAAGTCAAGGTCGGACGTTTACGTTTTTTTTAGTAATAAATTACTGGAGGAAAAATATTTTCAGTGTCTTTTAGGATTGAAATATAGACCTCAGAGGTGTGTGTGATGTTATTAATAAGCCTTTTGGTTTAAAGTCAGAGCACTTTTGTCAAAGCCTCCTTAAAAAAAGAAAACAATGATCAATGTTAGAGACCAAACTAAACCATTGATCGCTGAGGATAAAATTCTTCCAATCAGGAGCTCATCAGATCTAATCAGCACTGATTCATTAACGGTGTCTCCTCACGAAAACCTCATGGGTTTATTTAAAGCTTCCATCTGTTTTCTGTTCAGAGCTGTGAAAACATGCTGCAGCTGTTTCACCCACTTTACTCAATAAAACACTTTAAAATAATATATATTCAAAGTAGGTGTATAAAACCTCTTGTTGCTGTTGCTTGTAATGGGAGAAATCATAAAAAACATGCTTTTCGGTCTGTCATTGGCAAAAACAGTCAAGAAGATGTTGGATGCTATTCCAACAATTCAACAATATAGTTTGTATAAAAAAACAAACATGTAATTTTTAAAATGTTGATATTGGCTACCAAAATCATGTTTACATCATATATTTGATTGTTATGTATTTTATACAATATTGCATTTCAAATGTCACAAAATAAAAGTTCCTTGTCGTAACTTTACTTTTACTTTCTTAAATATGTTCAAGATGCAATTTATAAAAGTGTTATGAAAGAATTTTGCATTTTATTAGCAAGAAACCTCATGAATGTTGGATCCTAATGCAACACGAGTATTTTAAATAATTCATTTATTGATATATCTGTATCCCTTAATATCTACCTGGATTCATCCCGTCTTTTGGGACGGTCTTAATTAAATACTGTAGATACAGTGCAGTTATGGTGCAGAGGTTCTCAGTGTGTACTTCTACTTGCAGAGTAGTATTAACAGTATTACAGTCGATAGTTTTACTGTTTGTGCTGCACAGAAACAGACCGATGGAAATGTTTAAATGTGTTGCTCCTCTTTAAATGTGTTTCTTGCTCCGTATTAAATGTAATTTATCTCTCTCTCTCTCTCTCTCTCTC
>NC_072471.1:2211710-2236710 GCF_027596085.1 Anoplopoma fimbria | reverse complement strand
GACTCCGAGACGGATGGAACGGATGAATTAAAGAGGAAACAGAACGACAGAATGGAGACAGAGTGAGTGTGAGGAGCTGGTGAGATGACAGGAAGTGATAGCTGAATTAAAAAAACGACTTTTTAAGTACATTAAGAAACGCACAAATCAGCAGCTGATACAGATATGTGAAGATGCATCAACTGATCAATGCATGCGTATCAATCAGTGGCTCATTCATCAGCTGCAGGGCCGACTGCTGATATCATATTCATGCAGCCATTAGTCTGAATCATTATTGCTCGGCTGGTGGAAGTACATTCACTTCTGTACAATTATTTTGGTACTTTTCATGATACTTTATACTTCTACTTCAATGCATTTTAGAAGCATTTTTTGTTATATTAGCTAAAAGTGTATTTACATCCAGTCAGCAATCAATTAATCAAATGCCCTGAAAAAAAAAGCTGCAGGTCACCTGATCTCAGCAAGCTATCTCACACACACACACACACACACACACACACACACACACACACACACACACACACACACACACACACACACACACACACACACACACACACACACACACACACACACACACACACACACACACACACACACACAGAGTGTAAGAGTTAGAAAACATGAATAAAACATGAGTCCAACATCATGTCCAGATTCGACTGAGGGCGAACAGAGGCCACTGGGTGCTTCAGTACGACGACACACACACACACACACACACACACACACACACACACACACACACACACACACACACACACACACACACACACACACACACACACACACACACACACATGCACACAGTTGTTTTTGAGAAGCCTGGTGTGTGTGTGGGTGTGCATGTTTGCATGTATCTGCCCCATGGGGCTGGTTGCCATGGGGACTATGATAAGGTTTCTAAATGGAACTCAATAATTCATGAGCTGTTGATAAGATGCACTCACACACGGGATTCACCCCCCAACCCCCCCACACACACACACACACATACGATTACAGTTACACGCTTCACTTTCAGATACAATAGGTGCAATTACGAGAAAACAAGAAGGACAACACACACAAACAAGATAAACTGTGCAGCGCAAACAAAAACAAATCACACACACAGAAATACTCTGTTTACATGAAGCAACATTCATTTAATACATGAACATAAAACGGTTAATATGATACCTTACGTACCTTCTCTTAATACTTAGTTGGGTTTAGGAAAAGATCTTAAATTACTTAGGTTTAAGAAAAGATTGTGAATTACTTAGTTAGCTTTAGGAAAAGATGGTGAAATACTTTGTCAGGTTTAGGAAAAAATGATGAAATAATCAGTTAGGTTCAGGAAAAGATCGTAAAATACATAGGAAAAAGTTGCATTTGTCTTAAAATAACTACAGAAGTGTCGTTAATGAAGTAAGCAATTGAAGTGCCAATTAAATCAACATTGACATCTCATTTTCATGGGGAACTGTCAGCCATCTCCCGGGTGAGAGACTGTTTTCTATATACGTGGATAACATACAAATTGATTGTATATGTGAAGCTACAAACGCTGGAGGAGAACATCCTGACTTGATAAGAAGCAGATCAATACCTCACTGACTTGATACAGTAGATGAACTCAGACTTCAGTCAGAGACGGTTCAGAGAGTAAACGACCCTCTGAGAGTCAGCTTCCTGTTTGTGTGTCACATGGGTTCACCATCATCCTCTAGTTTTAATCTCTTTAAGTTCTGTCATTAATCCGATCTACTAAACCTTGTTAGCTGTGAGTTAACTGATCTCCGGTCAGTAACCCTGAAACCTGTCGTTCTGCTTCACGTCCATCGATCAATCCCCGATCGGGCCGTTAGCTGATCGACAGACAGGCCTCCGATAGAGCCGATCAATCGGCCGACCAATGAGGTCATCTGGCCGGCAGCTCGGGACAGCTAGCCAATGAGCAGGCTCGGTGCTGTCCAGAGCTCCGATCGCAACGATCAATTAGTTGATCAATCGTATGCTGAGTGAGAGAGATCCATCGGATGAGGAGCTGAGCTGGCAAAGTCATTCCTCCTTTACGCCTCTTCGTCCTCCTCACCTTCTTCTGATGTCTTTTTCTTCTTCTCTGGTGTCCATCTTCTCTTTCTCGCCACCTTCGATATTTTTTACTTTCTCTTTCTTTTTCTCTTCCTCCTTCTCAACTCGCTCCACACCTCCTCGTCTTCACACAGTAATAAAACCTCCTCCCCTCCTTTTTAACCCTTCTCCTAGCTTCCTTGCTTCACTTTCTTCTTTAAAAAAAACAACTTTTCTTTTTCACCTCCTGAACCTTTTCTTCTCCTCCTCCATCTGGCAGTGATAGAAGCAGTAATACTCCTTGATTTCCTCCTCCTCCTCCTCCTCTTCTGACAGTGATGAAGAGGGTTTTTTCCTCCTCAGACATGCATTTGTCTCAGAGCAACAAACTCCTTCAGCTCCTTTTAATTACTTTTTCACGGCTGTTTGTTGTTCAGTTCAGGGAAACGAGGCAGAGTTAATATGGACACACATATAAACACACTTAAATACTTTAAAGCTCTGATGTTCATCCCACATTTATTCACTGGTGGTCCATCAAATTATGTATAATCAATATTTTTGATTGATGTTTATGGTGCAATGGTGCAGTAGGTGTTGTGCCACAATTGTCCACAGGGGGCAACAGTGAGCCCGTCCAATTGAGTCAACACATTCTTTAACCCCAACTCGTCATATAGGGCCGCTTGGTTCAACTACAACGCCCTTCTCATATCAGTTTTGGACGTGTCAAGTTTTGAAGAGGTTCTTAGTTTTTAACTTAACTTACGCAACAAAACTACTTGGTCCGGTTCAGGAAAAAGATTATGTTAGGTTGAAGTAGGGACACTTGTTACTAAACTTGTGTACTTGGTTTTACACAGGACATGAACAGCGGTCACCTGGGTCAAAATCCTTTAATTGACCCATCCTTTCTTCCCCCCTTTGTGGACTTTCTCACTTTTTATACCACGTCCGCTGCACTAACCTTTTCATACAGACGTTGATGGGTTTACATTGGAGTTGGTTGAAAGCCTGGTGCGTCTCATACAGAAGCTAAAATGTGCCTTGGTGCGTTGTTATCGGAATCCAAAGTCCTCTAACTTGGCATTGTTTTTTCGTCTTTAAAACACTTTATAAACAATATACATTGGTGAAATGTTTAAAAATAATACAGTTTAGTCCAACTGCACATTAAAAATATGACAAATTTGTGATGCAAGCGCCAATACGATACAAAAACACATTGGAAAAATAAGCAAAACTTGTCAAATGTATGACTGTTTTTAACAGAAAAGCAGCTAAATTAGGTTAATCTAAAAAAAACAAAAAAACAATGGCAAGACCAGTGGTCTAAAATGAGCAAAATTCTGATTTATACAAGGGAATATAACAAACAAAGTTACATAAACTACATAAGCTACTCTGTTGGTGTTAAAACAGAATAAAGATTCAGTCACAAGAAGGGTTTTTTTTTGACTGGACTAACAGTTATAAGACAGCCTATAACCTTTATGAACAACAACATAAATGTGGTTGGTTTCTTCATGATTTCATGCTTCAGTGTACTTTTACCACACTAAAACAAACTTTATCATTTTTAGTGTGACTACCAAATGAGTCATCTTATGACTTGTTTGCAGAAATGAGTGTGAGGCGACAGGGAATTTGACTCAAATGCAGACAAATCGAGCAGACAGGAACAGTTCAGGGAGTTATTGGAGGTATGATACGTGAGCTCACTGGCAAGTCCAAACAGAAGCAGTAATGAGCCCACAGGGTAGCAGGAATGAGGCAGGGAGAAGTTCTGGCATTCAGGCAGGTATAGATGAGGGTTCAGGGATTGGTCAAGGTCGAGACGATACAGGATTCATGTTTTTAAGAGGCTTTGAATCTGGTTGAAAATTAGTTGAAATGGGCCGGTTTTATACTTCAGGGGTGATGAGGGAAGTGGGAAAAGGTGAGCTGTATTTAAATGACTATGAAGACACATTTGAACATGTGCAACCTGCAAAATGTGACTCATGTTATTTACTTTTTAGTGTCAATCAGTGATCTAATTAATGAAAGAAGTCCAATTCACTGTGCAGCGCAGTGTTGTAGTCAAGACCACCTAAACCAAGACCAAGTCAAGACCAAGACCCGAGTGTATCGAGACCAAGACTTTGAGGGGTTGAGACCAAGTCAAGATCAAGACCAGAGCTAGTCCCACACTGCATGACACACTTACAATAAAATATGGAACATGCAAACCATAGTCACTCCTCAAATCTGAAAGATCCACATTTCCATAAAAACACCTACTGAAAACGAATGAAGACTCGTCTTCATTCATCTCTTTTATTGCCATATATACTGTATATGAGTGTTTTTATAGGTGTACATGAGAGATGTCTTGATAAAACAATAAAAAGGCATTGCAGTGGTGAATTTCAGGTGTGGAAATTCTCCTTTGTTTTCTATGAGCAATCACAGTAATGATGTTAACAAGTATATCAGACAATGCACAGGCAGTTTAGTGACATCTCCACAGTTTTGGTCTTGACTGGTTTGAAATAAAATAAAATAAAGTTTCTGAGACAACACCTTAAAAAAGTACAACATTTATGTATAGTGATTAACTCACCAGGAAACTGCATTTTTAATCATGTTTCAAGGGAGAAGTATTTACTCCTGGATTATGTTTGCCACAAAGAGCTTTCTAATCATAGTCCATGTAGAGACAAAGTCAAGGTTGATGGATGGGTTAAACAAACACAAGACTTTGACCCAGGAGACTGCTGTTAGTGTTAAACCGAAAGTATAAATTCAATAATTTTGATTTACGTCAGTAACTTAAATTACGTAACAAACGTAGGTATTGTAAGCCAAACCATGATATTTTACATAATAAAGTAGTTTTGTGCTGTTTTTGTTTTGCTTTCTTTCAATTCACAATGTTAAACATGTGTTTTAAACTGCAAGCGTAATCTGGGAGAAAGCTCATTTTCCTTAGAAACGTCATTGAGAACACACTTTAGTTGTATAGGATCATAGTTTTATACGAGACAGGTTTGAATGTAGTCACGTGGCTTCTTTAAACACATAAATGGATGTCAATGCACAGTCCTCACAAGCATAGTAAACCACTCTGTGCGTGTGTGAGTGCTGCAGGGTTGTTGTGCTGGGTTAAACAGGGAGGCTCTGTAGCGTAAATGAAGTGCCCCCCGGCTTCTCCGGGCTCAGATGGTGCGTTGGGTTCGGCCTTCTGCTGCCGCCTTCAGGGCACCGGGAGCCGGGTGGAGCTGAGCAGAGAGAAAGAGTAGAGAAGGAAGGGACCAGTCGGCATCTGGGCTTCTCTCTCTCTCTCTCTCTCTCTCTCTCTCTCTCTCTCTCTCTCTCTCTCTCATTTCTTATTTTTTTTATCTCAGTTGCTCCCATAATCTCTTTTACATTTAATGAATTGTTTCTCTGTCGTTTGCACATCTGTTTCGAAAAAAAACCCATAAAGCGACAGAACAAAATGTTTCTGGTAATGACTTTATCAACGCTTGCAGAATACGGTTTCCATGGCAAACAACACAGTGATCAAGGTAAACAACATTAATGTATAAATAACTTGACAACAGACTAAAAAACTCTATCTTCTCTCAGTAACAAGTCATTAAATCAACGGAGTGTCGTCAGCAAAGAAAGATATATTACAATACATTTTAGTAAATTATAGCATTAACAGAGGATTAAATTTGTTGCTTCTTGCATACCTGACATGATACATTAAAGGGCTTTATAGTGTGTTTTGCTTGTCTAAATGAGACAAAGATTGATCCCCATGTTTCGTTTTCTATTTAGTCTAGTTCGGTTTCACGGTGCTCAAATAATCTTTTTTGTTACGAGTGCTGTTTTTGATGTGTTTGCAGGGGATTTCAGACATTGAAATATTATGTGTGAACTCAGCACCAGAGTACAATTACTGTGTTCACAACTGCCTAAACAAACCTCTCATTGATGTGTTTTTAATTGTTTTTTTGGAAAACAATGAAACTCAATGGCACAGAGGCAGAAGATACATCAGGCTTTGTTACACTGTTTTCTTTCTCCCTCTCTGTCTCCCTCCTGATGATGCATTCAGGTCGCAGTTTGCAGCTTTAATTGTGCGAATGTGTGAATTCATCCCGTTAATGTGGCACGTTTAAACATACCTCTGGCAGGTTTGTGTGAATTAGCTGCAAATTAAGAGAGACAGCTGAGATAAATGTTTCATCGATGGCGGCGACAGATTAATCACCAACAGAGAATAAGACGCATGAATCACCACAAGGTCATTTTAATCACATGGTTTAGTGTGTGTTCATGCTGCAGCGATGTGACTGTGCTGTGTGTCTATTGATCCGTGGGACTGACTGTAAATCGACCGATGAGTTCCGACCTTTACATGTTGCATGATGGGACGGTTCACCCATGTCAGGACCGATTCTCTCTATGAGTTGATCTGGTTAACCTGCATGTAGGACTTGATCCTGCTGACTTACATGAGAGGCTTTATCTCATTTATGAGACTAAAAATTAATCGTGCTGATGCAGGAAGTTTAATCCTATTAATCACTGAAAATAATTCCTCTTAACCAGTAGGATTAAACATTTTCCCATCTTTAAAATGATCAATTATTTAAAATTAAAGATCATCACAAATAAGGAGGTTTCTTTAATCCTTCCCACCGGTTTGCTAGGAAGGATTGCTTTAATATTTAATAGGGTGAATGGGCTACAAATGAAACTTCCACAGATGATTACCTAAATTAAAATGTTAAATATGCCTACGAGGCTTTATCTTATTAAATGATTTGCATACATGTCCAGAACAGGAATCTGAACATTGGATAAAGCCAGGATGAACATTCCTGTTTCATTTTGCAGATACAAAGGTTTTAACAGAAGGAATTTTGGATTTCTCTTTATATCACTCCATTAATCAGAAAATACTGTCAACAGCCTTAATAAAATTGTTTTTGCCATGTCTTTGTTTTGGTGTACAGAGACACAAATTATATGTATTTATCGAGCAGCTCAGAACAACTTATTAGTATAATAAGTGCCTTAAAGCTGCATTCTCTCTCCTGTCCACCAGGGGGCGACTCCTCTGGTTGTATAGAAGTCTATGAGAAAATGACTCTACTTCTCTCTTGATTTATTCCCTCAGTAAACATTGTAAACATGAGTTTATGGTCTCAATCTCTAGTTTCAAGTCTTCTTCAATACAGCATGATGTTCATTTAGTAAATGATGCTCATGGTTTTATATTATGTGGCTTTTTTGTGGATGCTTATTTAAACCATATTTTCTTTTATTAATTTATTGTACATTTTATGTCCTTGACTGACATTTAAAGTTGTTCTTTTGAGACACAATAGAAACAGAGAGTAGAAAACTTCACAGCTGGATGTGTAAGCTGATAGAAAGGTTCTGTCTGTAAATATCCTCCACAGTCTCCGCCATCTTTAAACTCAGTTATCATGGATGGAACGAAGCTTAAATTCACCTTTGAATTGCGTTTGAGTGATTCCTTCACAGAAATGAAAAATAAAAACAGAAGCTGTTACATAAAAGAAGACCTCTCTCTGACTTTGTTGGAACACCTTAAAGTGCCCCAAATTTCCTCCCAGGTTTTGAAAGCAATAACGGAGAGCCTGGCAGGAAATTTGGGGGGATTTGTTGGGTTGCTGTCGGCAAAAACAACAAACGTTAGCTTTTTTGTGTGTGTGTGTGTGTGTGTGTGTGTGTGTGAGAGTGTGAGTGTGTGTGTGTGTGTGTGTGTGTGTGTGAGAGTGTGAGTGTTTCTTTAAGATTTCATTTTTTGTTAAAATTTACATGACAGAACGATGGAGAACAGAAAGATGGAGGGAGTCGGTGTGTCTCAACGGAGCAGAACTGACACCAATCTGTCAGACATCCCACACAGACACACACACACACACACACACACACACACACACACACACACACACACACACACACACACACACACACACACACACACACACACACAATAATGAACATAACATGAAGACGAAGAAGAAGAAAAGAACAAAGAGGAGGAAGACGAGTCTGTCATTCAGATCACAAATTCTGTGATTTTCCTGCAATACTCCCACAACCTCCCTCCCCCTCTCTCCCCCCTTCTCTCCCTCTCAATTCAACTTGCTTTATTGACACGAGTGTAACAAAGACAATGTTTCCAAAGCGTCAAGTAACCTGATAAAGATATTATAAAGAAAAAGGTGCAATTCATAAACTATTGTAAAACAATACATTTTGTGTGTGTGTTTGTGAGACTGTGGAAGTGTGTGTTGACGTTATTAGTGTGTGTGTGTGTGTGTGTGTGTGTGTGTGTGTGTGTCGTCTCCATCTTTCTCTCCTCCAGATTATTAAGTCTTCATGACTTCAGGGTTCCCTCTCTCTCTCATCTTCTATCTGGCTGTCCCTTTATGCCGGTATAAATAGTTTAGTAGTAGTTAAATTTAGGATTTCACATTGTTTATTCGTCATGCCCCCGATGTGTAAAGGCCTTAGGATAGTGATATTTGGTCGGTTCTTAAAAGTGAAGCCAAAGCAAGTGTTTTAAAGCTGCATTCTCTCTGCTGTCCACCAGGGGGCGACTCCTCTGGTTGTATAGAAGTCTATGAGAAAATGACTCTACTTCTCTCTTGATTTATTCCCTCAGTAAACATTGTAAACATGAGTTTATGGTCTCAATCTCTAGTTTCAAGTCTTCTTCAATACAGCATGATGTTCATTTAGTAAATGATGCTCCATTTAGAGTCAAACAGACCATAAAGCAGGGGATGCTTTAGGGCGGGGCTACACACTGATTGACAGGTCTCTACTAGAGACGTATATGCTGTCTCTATGTCACTCCTTCGCCGTCCAAATGTGGTAACTTCCTGTTCACTGGTTGCAAAAAAAACAAGATGGCGACGGCCGAAAGGCCGAACTCTAGGCTTCATCAAATCGGTCCACAAACCAATGAGTGCCGTCAAGAAGACAACTCCATTTCTTATAGACAGTCTGTAGTTGGATTTTCTGTAGTTGGCCATTACATTTTATCCAGACATCAACATGTCTCTGATGACGTCTTGCATTGAAGTGCTGTTGTTCCTCCGGAACATTAATAATTGTGTTTATTTCTGAACAAAAGCTCCCTGAGAGGAAACACTGAGTTTATGATAGACAGTGGTGGCTGAAGTGCAACCTGCCAGCAATCCACCTGTAATGAACCGAGTTTCACTCGGACTCATGCTGTAATCATATGTAATGTGGAGGACAGAGGCAGAGAAAAACTGGAAACCAGGAGGGGATTCATCTCCTTCTCACTGGAGGCTCCCTGCTGAACTCCGTACAGCTTCACTGATGTGACGCTGCAGCATGAGCTGAGTCGCTTTCTCACTCTCGCTCTTTGTTTCTCACAAAACCAACACAGAAAGCACAAAAATAACAGCGACGAAACAAAAAACCCCTGCGACAAGACGGCAACAACAGCAGTGAACTATGGAAGATCAGACTGTACAAGAACTTGGATAAACAACAAGCACACACATAACGCCTCGTCTTAAAATGTTACCCTATTTTCCTTCCAATTTACAGAGATTTTTTGTCTTTTGTGTGACTCCTCCATGTTTTTGGGGAAGCAGGTCTGTGCAGCTTCTCTTAGCTCTTTGGAGGTTACTGTTCCTCGTGTGTCCTGTCATGTTTCTTCTCGGCGGAGATTGAAACGCTGCTTTCAACTTGCAAAGCAGACGTCCTTGTAACTGCGGCAAAGAAAATGATTCCTACAGGAGGGTTTGAACCTCACATTCAGCTGCAGGGTGTTCAGGGTGGGCACATTCTTTAAAACATGGACCTGACGGCTTTAAATTTGGTCCTTTTAGAATGGTAAATCCGTGTTTGACTGCTGCCGTGTGGCTCTTTCATGTGTTTGGGTTCATGTGTTTGACAGGTCAGCGTGTCCTCGGAGAGAAAATGTTCACGTTTGGAAATGAAGAGTGTCAAGACAAGAAAACATTGAGGTTTCTGCTGCGAGGATATGAGAATCCTGAACCGATGGCTGACTGACAGACTGACAGACTGACTGACTGACAGACTGACAGATGGGTCCTTTCATGGATTCAAAGTGTCCATCAGACCTTCCTGTGGTGGAGGAGTGATGCAACAAGCAGAAACACCATCAAACACACACCGACACACACACAATTTCGTATGTGCATGAATGTACTAAAAAGAGACATATAGGTTATGTTTCTCTCTTCCACACGATTTATTTTTTGTTGGTATAAACTCCGAACCATTTGACGCAACAACATGCGTCAAATGTATAAAAAACTTTTGTCGTTAATTTGCCGTTTTTGTGAGACAGGGCTGAAAAACACAGATGCATCTTTGCTTTATTCTCTTTCTCTGCAGGTTCTCCTCTCACTGTTTACCTGTCACACTTTGTGTCTGATGTGTTGATCAGTTTGAGGGATAAGGGATCGTCTACATAGCAACACATTGGTGGAGCTGTCACATGTGTCGGCTCAGAGTTGTTCATCTGTCACACTTTGACGTGTTGATTACAGATATAAGTTTAAAAGAATTAAACAAATAACAGGTAAATGCTCCGAGGAAAAGTTGATCTCCAAGACTACGTATAGAAATGCTTCTGCACTTATCCTGATACTTCTCTTGTGTCAACGAAGGCAAAACGAACAAAGGAAAATGCAGCTAAAGGAAAATCAGTTTGACAGAAAATGCAAAAATTAAAGACGACAGCTGTGAAAACTGTCAAATCAGAAAAAGACAAAGACAGAAACCCTGCAGATCCGATAATGAGGAAAACTGCAGATTCTAGGAGGTCTGATTACAATATGAGCAATAACTGAAACACAAGTCACTCTGAGGCATCTATGTCAACAGCAGAATGCTTCAAATATCAATCTTGATAGCTACGTTTAAGATCCACAAATGCAAATTCTCTAAATATTTTCTTAAGTTTATTAAGTCAATAAGTAAGTATGAGTAAGTAAAAGTCCTGCATCTAAAATCTCACTTAAAGGTCGACTCTATTTGGGTTCTTTTTTTCGTGTTTTTAAATATAATTGGCCACTCAGCTGTTTGCAAAAAGCATTGACGTAGGTCACCAAAGATCATTAGTAAGATGTGAGAAGAACCACAATAGAACACTTTAAAAAAAAGAGTGCTCTATTCTAGCTCTACATTTTCGCTCTATAATTGTATATATGTCTTTTTTTCTTTTTTCTTTTGTCCTTGGTTTGCATCCTTAAGGCCAGAATTCTGAGAGTTTCATTTAAAATGAATGAAATCATATTAAATCAAACAGCAGGCAGCACAAACACCCTCCACGCCATCATTGAAAAACCAGTCCAAAGCTAATAATTCTCATTTCAGCCGCCTTAAAAAAAAGGAATTTGATAATAAATTTACAGAAATCTTGTGGCGATGTGCGCAGAGCGGATGCCCTCCGAACTCCACCTGATTCATCACTGATGAAGAAGAACGAGTCAGCGACAACTCTGCAGTCATCTGCATCACTCCGGCTCGCTGCGGGCGACAGAACAATAAAACGTCTGTTCTATGCAGACGACCTTGAACGAGGACTGCAGCATGAATCTGTCCTCACAGGACCAATGACTGCAGGGCTGCAGGGTTATCAATAAATACAGAAGAAGAAGAAGAAGAGAGTCTCAGGGAGGAACAGATCCAGGTAGCTTCCGTACAAAGATAAACCTGACTCTACAGTAATCCGACCTCGTTGTAGGAGAACAAGGAACATTTTATTCTGTTAGAAAATCAAAGTTCATTCTTTTTTTATAGAGCAAGAGATATGGATTTTTTAACAATTTACATCTTAATGAAAGCAAGATTCAGAGAGTCATATAAGTATTTGGCTTCATGAATAATTAACAGCATAATGAAAATATCATTGAAAACTCAGATTTTTTTCCAGCTTCACTTCATCCATAAATCTTTTATCTGACATTGACCACCTTATATAACATCTATACTTTACTGGACCAACCTCCTTTAAATCTGCTTTTAGTTTTTGTGCACCAAACATTCAATTATCTGCAACATATTCTCAAGATGGACTCTTTCTCTACTCCTGGACATTTCGAGACAATGATCTCAAACCACTTCATCTCACTGTGCAATTGTTTCGAGTATTGACCTCTTTTGCTTTCATATGTTTTAATCTGCATTGTATCCTCTGAAACGTATCGTACGGAAAAGATACTCCTCATTTTTCATGCTTTTTTCTACCTGATTTCAGGATAAACTTCCTTCTTCACAGGAAACAACTTAGTTTGGTTTAGACAACAAAACTACTTAGTTAGGTTCAAGGAAAGATTGTGAAATATTTAGTTAGGTTTAGGAAAAGATTTTCAAATACTGATTTGGGTTAAGGCAACAAAATCACTTCAGTCTTTCTACTTCCTCCTTCATGATTGCATGGATAACATACAAACATCTTAATTAAAGATTTGAACGAATGGAAGAATCAAATTTGACAAACTAATGGATCACCCTCCATATGATTCTCATGTTGCCAGCAAAATAAGTTTTTGTATGTATATCTTTATATAAAGTCACATTTTTGCACTGTTAAAATATTTCAACAAATAACCTAAAATCCACTTCTTATTTTTGATTTGAGCTGAATGAAAATCGTATCTAGTAGTCATAAGGGAAATAATATTCTTGTTATATATTTTATATTATACTACCATATGATACCACAGTATATTTTATATTCTATTCAATGATATGCTGTACAATACTATATGCTATGTTATACTACATTTCTACACTACTAGACATTTTGTCTTGTATCCCCTAATCTATCATAATGTACCATATTATACTACATCATGTTAACATTTCACTGACTCTTGCACTATATTCTATTACATTAACACTTATACTTACTTATGCATAACACAGATTTGACTCTGCTGCTATTATTAAAACCACTGTCACTTCACCACAGCGTTTGTCTCCAAAGAATTTATTTTATTATTTTCTTTTTATTTTAGTTTATTTCTGTTACATTGCAAAGGCTACTTATGCATACTTACTTCTGTACTTGTTCTGCTGCAACAACCATATTTCCCTTCCCGGGGATCAATAAAGGCTGATCTTATCTTATCTGAACAAAACATGGGCTACTGGAGAAGAGTTCTGTGACTTTTTTTAAAGTTATTTTGATGAAAGCGAGTTTAAAATTTCAAAAAAACTTTGAGGAGTTTATAAAAATGTTTCACACATGGTTTGTAAGGCGACGAAATGTTATTTATAGAGCATTATTTAAACACAATTCACAGTGCTTTACAAGGGCATAAAAAATATGTTAAAATAATATTTACGTCAAATAAGAATTAAACATAAGACTTCAAGCAAACTTTGCATTTTAAAGGCAATGAAAAGTAAAAGTGATAACTAGAAAAGAAGTAGTTGAAAATGAAAGAACTCAAGTCTTTTAAAAGCAATAAAAGAGACTTTTCTTAAGGGACTCTTTTGGCCACAGGGACCGCCAGAATCCACACAAACTTAGTATCTTGTAGTAGCTTTAAATATAAGATCTGAGAATTTCTTCCAGCGCTGCAGAAGGCAGGGGACATATTATACCCAGTATTTTACATTATATATCATTAGAAAAACATTTGCTTTTTAAATGGTTCTTTTTTTAGAATGAAAATACAGAAATATAGAGAACATCTTCATTGGTGTATTTATAGAATGTACATAATAATAAATATGTAAATAATTCAGTATGTTATGCATACATGCAATCATGTCTGTCAGTTTTAATTTTTGTTATTGAATATTGCATATTAATGTGTCATTTGGTTAAGCAGTGTATGTCCTCGTCTTCCGTGCCTTCTTGTCTTTTTGTGTTGTGTCTAACAGTCATCCATGCAAATAACATTGAATTTGAATTTGAGAGAGAGACTGTGACAGACAGACGGGGAATGTTTCGCTGTGATTTCCCTCCAGGCTGTTCTTACATTTAACTGTGTTCAGCCCACAACATTCACATGACATAAATTATTCATTACATCCACAAGCTGTGTGTGAGTGTGCATGAGTGGGTGAGTTTGTGTGTGTGTGGATTTTCAGCTAATATCTCATTTAAAGCGCCGACTGTTAGCAGAGCTTTCAGTGCTGTTCAACCCGTTCTTCTTTTATGTGCTGATTTAAAAACAGCAGTGAAACCAAATCATTTTTAAAACACAGAGAGAAGGAAACCTTATCCTCTAAAGGTGTTAAACGTATGAGTCACTGTTGATGTGCAGCTGCAGCTTTGTTTGATGTTTTCTAATAGTAGTTAATGTGTCATTTATTAAGAAGATGAAAATGAATTATGGCGTATCAATACTCATAGCAAGTAGTCAACAATCCTCCATCCAGCTCCAACGTGCTGCACCTCAATAGCTGATACTTATATAATAGCTCATAATTAAATGATTAAATTGCATACTTGATAAAAGATGAAGTTGTGAAGTCGTCACTTTAAACTCTAAATGAAGACAGATGGTGGAGACAATTAGATCAGATGGTGGTTTGCTAAATAAACATGGCAGCTGCTAAATGTTGAATGTAAAAACTGGTGTTTCCCTTTACATACAGTTGAAATTAATTCTACTAGTGCTGCAGTGGTCTATATGGACGGATAACTGGATTACAGGGGGCTTCACCTCCACCCCAAAGACACACAAAATGACCACAAAGACACATATAACAACCAAAAAGAGACACAAAACAACTACAAAACGTCAACATACAGACTCATAACGAGAACAGAGACGCAAAACGACCTCAAAGAGACGCTTAACAATCAAAAGACACACAAAAAGACCAAATAATGAACAAATAGATGCACAACAATGACAAAGAGATGCAAACAACCAGAGTCATAACACGACCGCAAAGACAAACATAATGACAAAAAAGACACAAAACAACCACAAAAAGATGCAGAATTACTACAAAGAGACACAGACCTCAAAGGACCTCAAAGACAAACAAAATAACCTTACAGTGATGCAAAAGGAAAACAGAGAGACTCAAAACGACCACGAAGACAAACAAAATGACCAAAAAGGCACAAAAAACATCCACGGACAGGCTAAAAATGTACCTTAAGAGATGCAAAACAACCACAAAAGGATGCAAAATGACCAAAAAGAGATGAAGAATTACAACAAAACAACACAAAATAACCACATAGACATGCACAACAACCTCAAAGAGACACAGAACCACCTCAAAGAGATGCAAAATAACTAGAAAAAGAGAAAAACCAAAAAATATGCTTAAGTGTTGTGGGCTCGGACCCTTGTATACCTCTGATTACTTGTGTGTGTGGTTGTCTGTCGTTGAATATTTAAACTGTTTCAGCTTCTGTTCTTCACCACTTCACCACTGGGTGCAATAGCCAGACAGGTTAACAATCGTGGCTCACATAAACTTGTTATTTATTGCTGCAGATTCTTGTAAAAAACGACTCCGATAAGGGAGCTGACTCTTGTGAAGATTTTCCTGCAGTGAGTTTTTATTTGGAGGAACTCAGAGAATCTACATCTCAGTGGAGGTTGACAGGGATACAAACACACCTCCTGCTGTACACTGACAACAGAGACGAGTGCAGGATTACAGAAACAAGAACATGAATCAGAGCGGCTTTAATATTTCACGAAAGATTTCTGGTTATATTTATCAACTGAGATGTTCCCTCTGTTTGGTGTCTTGTTTTCTACACAGGAAGTTTTAGTATTCGTCTTTAAAGGGACAGTTCACCCCAAAATGGACATCTTTCCATTATCGAAAAAATTCTCCTCTAGTTGTTTTAACCATCAGTCACAATCAGTTAACCAGCTGGTTGTTAAGCTAGCTACTCCAGAAAGCCACACAGTTATATATCAGATCTTGTGGTTCTCCTCTTCAATACAAATGATTGAAAACACTCAACAATCGTACTTAATGATCAGTCATCACATTAATGCAGCCATCTGTGTGGGAACAACTCTGGTGAAATAAGAGTGACTTCTTCAGGCGTCTTCATTAAAACTTCACACAGAAGAGAAGAACTGTGGAGGCTGAAAATACTAATTGATGATTTGTGATTATTCAAAGCTGCACCGAGTGATATTTTGGACCACTTTGGGGCAGAAGAACTCCAAAACCCGAACAATATAACAGTGTTGTGGCTAACATGTTAGCAAAAAGATGACTTCTTCCACATTTTGTTGGTTTCCACTGAATAAATGTGAGTCGTATATTCACTTTAGCTCTGGTTTTGGTCTCCACCAACTCCTGAGTGAAATATCTAACTCTTTAAGATACGGTAAGATAAGATAAAATAAGATATAACTTTATAAATCCTGATGAAGATTGAGCAAAGATTACAAAACAAACTATTTGATGGACTGCACTTAACTTTGTAGACTACAGATATTCAATATTCCCAGAACATGACCTCTACTGACTTTGGTGATCCTCTGACTTCTCATCTGGCGCCACCATGAGGAGGACATTTTGTTTTTTTAGTGAAAGGTCAACAACTGTTTAGCTGGCTTAAACATACTTTGGTTTATGATCAAATTCCTGCAAAAATCCAGCCTCCACAAACAACAACCTCTGGTTTTTAGTAGTCAGTTGAAGAAAACACAGTATTTCGGCAGGTTTTTCAATGTGTGTGATGTCGCTGGGACCTCTGACCTCATCTACATTCCAGTAGGCTGCCTGAGATGTTGGCGAATTTGGGATGTGAAGCTCATGGAAAACAAATGAGTGGGAGATTTAAAAAAAACAAAACTGAGTTTTTCTTTGCTGCAGTTGTCACGTTTGCCTTGTTTCCAAGGAAACTGAATTATTTTCCTTCAGATGTTTCCTGATGCAGTTTTCACAGTTTGTTGTTGGACAGATTGCTTCATACAGGGAACCTTACACATATGCTAGACATGCTTCACGTTAATGAACAGGTGTAGAAATAGAAGTATAAATAAGAGATATTGTGGTATTGAGTCATCAGTCAATCAACTCTGCTGGATGCACACAGAAGTCCTCTCCTCATAGTGGGGTTGCCAGGTTTGACCTCTTTCCTAACTGCTGTCAATAAAACCCAGTGGACTCCAGGATGGACTCATAACTAGCTTGTCTGTCTGCTGTTTGTTGCTGAACAATGTGTGCATCAGAGCTTGATTGATTGAATTGAAACAGTGAGACATAGCAAAAAAAACTACAAAAACGCTACAAAGAGACACAAAGAGACTCACAATAAATATTAAAGGGACCAAATCAAGCACAAAAAGAAACAAAAAGAGACACAAAAAGTCTACATAGGGACTAAATGAACCACAATGAGACACAAACAACGAGAGGAGACACAATCAAACTACAAAAGGGGCAAAACATCCACAAAGAGACACAAGGCAATCACAATGATATGTTCAAAAAACTACAAAGACATGAAGAAACAACTACAAAAAGGGGAAAAGCATCAGCAGATTCAAAATAACAGGAAAGAAAAACACAAAAACATCAACACAGAATGAAAACTACAAGTAGACACAAAACAACAATAAAACACACAATCGCAGACAAAAAAATGACTTGAAAAAAGACCAAAACATCAACAAAAAAAAGATAAATAACTATACAGTGTTTTGTTTGCTTGTATGTTGGGCCTTTTGCGTTTCTGTGCTGTAGACTTTATAAATCTATTGGTTTTGTGACTGCAGTTATGAAGTTGGTGATTTTACCATCACCATCTTGACTTTTTTGAAACTGGAGAGCGGAAGTGACCATATTTGGACTGTGGACGTTGAGACGCCGTATACGGCTCTGGTGTCGACCTGTCAATCAGTGTGTAGCCCCGCCCTAAAGCATCCCCTGCTTTATGGTCTGTTTGACTCTAAATGGAGCATCATTTACTAAATGAACATCATGCTGTATTGAAGAAGACTTGAAACTAGAGATTGAGACCATAAACTCATGTTTACAATGTTTACTGAGGGAATAAATCAAGAGAGAAGTAGAGTCATTTTCTCATAGACTTCTATACAACCAGAGGAGTCGCCCCCTGGTGGACAGGAGAGAGAATGCAGTTTTGAGACACTTCCGAAGCGGTTTGCCGCCTGGTCTGTATCATCAGAGTTCCCAGCTGTGACTTCACATTAAGGGGCAGTTAAGAGCATCCCCGTCACGCTCCAACAACAATATTTAAATCCACCTTTAGCTGAGGCGAGTCTTGTTCTCCGAAACGCTTCTCTTCTCTTTAAACGACTCAAAGGATCTGAACACTTCTGCCAGCTTTAAGGGCAGAAAATAACATTTCTTGTGTGTCAGTTTTTCTGCCGTCGATGCAGTTTTTGTTTTTTGTTTTTGTGAAACCGCTCAGAGAGTTGACCACAGCTGTCACACTGCTGAGGCTGTAATCCTGTGTGTGTGTGTGTGTGTGTGTGTGTGTGTGTGTGTGTGTGTGTGTGTGTGTGTGTGTGTGTGTGTGTGTGTAACTGATGTTGTGGGGACATAAATGTGTTTACACAGTCACATTGTGGGGACTCGCCTCACTTTTGGGGACGTAACCCCATAAGATAAAGGTAAGGTGAGCATTAAATAAGTAGAGCTTATAGTTAGTCCCCAGACAATGAATAGAAGTCAATGGAAGGTTCTCTGAGGGATGAAAACACGCACTGTGTGTGTATGTGTGTGTGTGTGTGTGTGTGTGTGTGAGAGAGATTGTGTGTGCGCTCCAGTGAATTTCTGAAGGTGTAACTTAGTCTTGTATTGCTTCAGACATGGAAACCTTTTTAAGCTGTCAGACCCAATATCTGGTCTTTACAGCAGTGGCTAAAAGGTGTGTTTAAGTGTGCATGTGTGTGTGTATGTGTGTATGTGTGTGTGTGTATGTGTGTGTGTGTGTGCTGTGTGTGTGCGCGTGCGTGCGTGTGTTTACTGAACGTATTTTCTGTGACAGTACAACAGAACTGTAAATGGAGTTTAAATTTTGCATGACCTGTGTGACCTTAAACTCTCTTTCTTTTATATCTGGCACACACACACACACACACACACACACACACACACACACACACACACACACACACACACACACACACACACACACACACACACTCAGTGCATCTCTCTGCAGTGTGACAGCTGTGGTCATGACCTCAGATGCACGGAGCTCTTTTCTTCAAAACAGCTAAAAACTGCTGCAGAGACATGCAAAAAAATTAAAAAGAGGTAGAAAAATAACGTCTGTTTTGTATAAAAAAGGCAGAAACCATGAAGTAATTCGTTGGCTTGTGGACTACGGTTTGGAAAACTTTTTGCCGTCCCCAACTTGATTTTTGACGTCTACAATCTTGTTTCTTGCTCTTACTAGCTGTTTTTTTTTTACCGTGGCCATCTTCTTTTGTCTGTGGCCATCTTGATTTTTGCAGTAGCCATCTTGCTTTCTGTTTGTTGCCATCTTGGTTTTGGTCCCTCATCGTCGTGGTTATTGTCCATGGCCATTACTTTTTTGTGACCATGTTGTTGTTTGGCTGCCACGCCATCTTGTGTTTTGTCCATGGCCAGCTTTATTTTTTCCAGTAGCCATCGTGTTTTTTGTCCATGGCCAATTACAATTTTTGCATATGGCCAGCTCGTTTTTAGATGTCGCCATCCTGAATTATTTTTGGGCCATCACCATCTTGGTTTTTGGCTGTTGCTTTCACTTTTTTGTCCTTGGCCATCTTCTTTTTGTCCGTTGCTATCCTGGTTTCTGTCCGCCGCAATCTTGTTTTTTTTACGTGGCCATTTAGTTTTTTTGGCTGTCAAACCATTTTGGTGTTTGTTCGTGGCCATTTTGTTGTTTGATCGCCTCCATCTTTGTTTTAGTCCTTCGGTATCGTGGTTCTTGTCTGTGGCCATTACTTTGTTTGTGGCCATCCTGGTTTTTGGCTGTCACGCCATTTTTGTTTTTTGTCCATGGCAAGCTTCATTTTTTGCTAAAGCCATCTTTTGTTTGTCTATGGCCATCTTGGTTTTTGTCCTTCGCAATCGTGGTTCCTGTCAGTGGCCATTACTTTTTTTGTGGCCAGCTTGATTTTTTGTAGGAGCGATCTAGTTTTTTTACTTTGCCATTGTGGTTTTGGTCCATGGCCATCACCATTTTATTTTTATGCAGATACCATTTGGATCTTTGTCGTGACTTTAGTTACACACAATAAGTGCATTCAGCCTAAACTATACATGCGTTCCTCTCAAACAAAGAGGCTATCAGAGAGATGTTCATTTTCTATCAGGTCTTCTGTCTCTCAGCAGGTCATGGAGCAGTTACAATACGGCGAACTGGAACATGGAGAGATGAAATAATGTAAAAGAGTCAGAATCAATTACCAGAAGGTGGTCTGCAGAGTCAAGGGCCAGTGGACAAAAAACAAGAGCTCACAGTCCTGAGTGCTTCATCCAGACACTTACATGAGATGTGTGGGAGCCTTTAAATATTAAAAAGCTTTTTATTACATCCAGAACTCAGAGTGCCTGGAAGTTTCACGCCTCTCATGAAGCATTACAGTTGAGTCACAGAGCCGAGCATCTGCTTCTCGCTGATGATCTCTGAGAAGAAGATTTAATTAATGAATATTAATGGCACATAAAAACCTTGAAATACAAACCACATTCTGCTGGTTTGTGTTTCCAGATTGCAAACCCATCGCATGTTATGGATTATGATTAACAGGTAACAAACAAAATGTGACAAGAAACAAATAATAGAAACATAATAATATTACAGGCATCGATTTCTGTTTCAAAACATGCAAAATGTATATCTGAAAAGCAGATTATTCAAGACATGTTTAGGAGACAGTGGTGGAAGAAGTATTCAGATCCTTTAGTAATGCTGTCAGACAAATGTTGTGGAGTAAAAAGTACAATGTTTACCTTTGAGATGTAGTACAGTAAATAGTACAATATGTTCCTCTGAGATGTAGTGGAGTAAAAAATACAATATTTACTAGATGTAGTGGAGTAGTAAAAAGTACCAGAATATGGGAATACTTAAGTAAAGTAGCTCGAATTTGTACTGAAGAACAGCTATTAAGTAAATGTGCAGGATACAGATGCATGATCGGAAACAGTTAAATTGATCAGATTCAGTAATCAATAATCTGATGTTTCCCTTTACTTCCTCTTTTGTTCCATAAAGTCTCTCTGTTCTTCATATTTCCTGCTGTCTCTTCCTTTCTCTCTCTCTGAAGTTCTTGTTGAGATAAACTTGTGACAGCAGAAGAGAAGAACAGTCAGCACTCTTGTTGAGTGTGCGTGTGTGTGTGTGCGTGTGTGTGTGTGTGTGTGTGTGTGTGTGTGTGTGTGTGTGTGTGTGTGTGTGTGTGTGTGTGTGTGTGTGTGTGTGTGTGTGTGCAGGCAGCATGGTTCTGCTTCAAATGCCATTTCAAGTCAATGGTTGTGTCATGACGGATTTTTGTCAACCTCCTGTGGTGATACGAGACTCTCCGAGAGTGTGTGTGTGTGTGTGTGTGTGTGTGTGTGTGTGTGTGTGTGTGTGTGTGTGTGTGTGTGTGTGTGTGTGTGTGTGTGTGTGCGTGTGTGTGTTAGTGGCTGACTCAGTTCCTCAGGGTGAGTCCCTGAAGCTCAACTGTCAAACTCTGTTTTTCTTTGCCGATCTGTCTCCATCTCTCTCTCTCTCTGTTCTCTCTTACTGTACCTCTGTTTCTTTATTTCTCTCTTTCCTGATGGAGTGAATCTTTTTCTTTTCACTTTTAGGGACGATGTCATCGCAAACTTTTGGACTTGATGACCGCGGAAAAAATCCTGGTTCCTTATTCGCAGTCAGATTAAAGGATAAATGCCTCTTTTTTGTAGGTTAATATGTGTAATAGATCCATAAATCTGTGACGAAAAATCAACGTACTTGTTTTCGGAAACAGGTAGTTTCGAACCGCAATTCCGCGAAAGCATCGACCAATCACGTAGTGCGTAACGGGTCGAGTTGCAGCTATATTTATCAGGATTAAAGAACAACGACTTTGAGGCTCTGTTGTCTGAATCAAGACGGCAGATTTGACTCGGCATAGTTTTCATAGGTCAGTTTTTATTATTTCCGAGTCCTTTATTATTTAAACCAGACTTAAGCCTTTAAGTCATATTATCTTTTTTTTAATCACCTATGTTTTGGGTTATAATAAATATGTAACAGGACACGAACGCTGGTCTCCTGAGTGAAAGTCCCATTTTTTTTTAGGTCAGAACCAAAAGGAGGCAATACGTTTTATTGGGACGTCATTTTCAGAACTTCCAGGTCGGTCGCTTTTATTCTGAAAGGACAGAATAACTTCATCAGTAGCAGCAGTTTGAGGGACAGACGGGCAAAGAGCAACTGGGATAAAGGCGGGAAGTTATTATTAAGATTGTGGTGGATGAACCGAGTGTGTGTGTGTGTGTGTGTGTGTGTGTGTGTGTGTGTGTGTGTGTGTGTGTGTGTGTGTTAGTGTGTGTGTGTGTGTGTGAAGCTGGTCCACTGCCTGAGGAGCTGGACAACTCAGCATTAAATCTCATTAGGAAGTGAGGATGAGAGGGAAGCTGGTCCACTGCCTGAGGACTCACACACACACACACACACACACACACACACACACACACACACACACACACACACACACACACACACACACACACACACACACACACACACACACACACATCCTGGCGTTGAGATGCTGCTGGGTCCATTTGGAGTGGAACATCCCATAAATGAGGGGTGTGTCTGTTTCCATGGCGATGAGTAATAAAGGGCTTTTTGGAGGAAAATCAATTGAAAGATAGAACCGACGAGGCCAGCGGAGCACTTTTAAGGTGGAGGTGTCTCTTTTCCTTTTTTTTAATTTCCATTTTTCTTCCTGTTTCTCTTCCACACTACACTCTTTTTTTCCTCCATCGGGATGTGTTTTTGTGTTAGTTCGTTTTCGGAAACAATTAGTAGGTGATTATCTTCTGTGTCTGCTGCATTGAAACAGAGCGGTTAATTAACAAACATAGCAGAGGAACTCTGGGAAGAAAAAAGAAATTGCAATGAATTAGCCAGCAGCTGAGTGCGGATCACACATCCATTTTTATTTGTTGTCTTGGTTTGACGCCAGGCCTCTCAGCTCCTCTCAGATAATGAAGTCGGATTCTCTGCCAACATTAGGTATTTATCTCCGGTCAGTCTCCAGTAAAAACATCACAGTATGACTGGGGAGAATTTAAGAACAACTTGACCTTAAATAAACTGCTTTTATGGGGAGAAGAACTTTATCTGGGTGAGTTAATCTGACTTGACCTAAAACTGGACAGAACTAAGTCTAAAAGTATTGTTACAGAAACTCAGATTTGGTGGAACGACGCTTTCTCTAATGAAAAATAGTCACTTAATGCAATCTATTGAATTTGTGTGCATGACCTTTTTTACTATGCACATCAATATATATTTTTTTCAAACTGTTTTTTGTTGACATGAATTACTTGAATGTTTTGCAACGACATTTTTTTTTCAACACATTTTTTGGGGAGCTTTCGTACCAATCACGTTGTGCAGAACATTTTGGGTTGCACATATAATTATAAAACAACAGACAACTATCTTCATTGCTCCTTTCAACCTTGACAAAGGCAGTGCAGAACCAGATCTACTTCTGTTCTTACCTTTCACAATAAAAGCCATACGTTAATCGATGTCCTGATGTCTTTATTTACTTTAAATCAGTGTGAAACTTGAAAAACTCTCTAAAACACCTCATAATAACATATCTGACCATACCTGAGTTAAATCACAAGAAACCTAATAATGGTTACCAAGTACCTTGGGGTGCAGATAAACAATAAACTGGACTGGACACACAACACTGATGCCCTCTACGGGAAAGGACAGAGCAGGCTGTTCTTCCTGAGGAGGCTGAGGTCCTTCAATGTGTGCAATAAACTGCTCAAGGCATTCTACCAGTCTGTGGTAGCCAGAGCCCTCTTCTTCTACCAGTCTGTGGTAGCCAGCGCCCTCTTCTTCTACCAGTCTGTGGTAGCCAGCGCCCTCTTCTTCTACCAGTCTGTGGTAGCCAGCGCCCTCTTCTTCTACCAGTCTGTGGTAGCCAGCGCCCTCTTCTTCTACCAGTCTGTGGTAGCCAGCGCCCTTCTTCTTCTACCAGTCTGTGGTAGCCAGTGCCCTCTTCTTCTTCTACCAGTCTGTGGTAGCCAGTGCCCTCTTCTTCTTCTACCAGTCTGTGGTAACCAGCGCCCTCTTCTTCTACCAGTCTGTGGTAGCCAGCGCCCTCTTCTTCTCTGTGGTAGCCAGTGCCAGTCTGTGGTAAGCCCCCCTCTTCTTCTACCAGTCTGTGGTAACCAGCCCTCTTCTTCTTCTACCAGTCTGTGGTAGCCAGCGCCCTCTTCTTCTACCAGTCTGTGGTAACCAGTGCCCTCTTCTTCTACCAGTCTGTGGTAGCCAGTGCCCTCTTCTTCTACCAGTCTGTGGTAGCCAGCGCCCTCTTCTTCTACCAGTCTGTGGTAGCCAGCGTCCCTCTTCTTCTACCAGTCTGTGGTAACCAGTGCCCTCTTCTTCTACCAGTCTGTGGTAGCCAGTGCCCTCTTCTTCTACCAGTCTGTGGTAGCCAGCGCCCTCTTCTTCGCTGTAGTGTGCTGGGGTGGTGGCATCAGGACTGGAGATGCCAACAAGCTCAACAAGCTGGTGAGGAAAGCCAGCTCTGTGGTGGTCTGGAGCTGGACAGTCTGGAGTCAGTGGGTGAGAGGAGGATGAAGGCCAAACTCGGAGCCATCCTGGACAATCCCTCTCACCCTCTCCATGAGGAACTGTGGCAGCTGGGCAGCTCTTTCAGCCATCGGCTGATTCTACCAAAGAGCAGGACGGAGCTTCAGACGCTCA
>NC_072471.1:2200767-2211610 GCF_027596085.1 Anoplopoma fimbria | reverse complement strand
AGGATTATCTTATCTTATCTTACTTTATGGATAATGCCTCTCGCTCGCTAACAGTAGCCTAGATGAAACTAATCATAACGTTAAATACGAACTCCTTCAAAGACTCCGTAGATTCTCACAGCCCAATAGTTAACGCACCACCTCTATTTGCATCACAACAGGAAGTCAGTGGTAAAGTAGTAAAGCCCGCCTCTTGCTTGATTTGATTGGCCGCTTCGGGCTAAGTGTGACTTTGACGAGTGGGCGTGTGGGAAAAATCTAATTTTTTAAATATATAATGGTTTTTTTACATAAATGATGGAATGTAGAAATAGGGGGGAAAGTAGGGCAGAATGTCCAAATTTGTTACTTTCCATCGATATCTGATGAAAGATGTTTTTCATGACGTTGCTCATCAATGACCAAGTTGTCGGACACCATTGGTTGTTGGCATGGAAACCAACTCAAGAAGCCAACTAAGTGAAAGACAGAAACGAGTAAAGGACTATTAATGTTTAGTAGACCGGATTGAATCTCCAGGTCCAGATCCAGATGGTCCACTAAGTTCTGATCTTTCACCAGCGTCGACATTTTTACCTGCGTTGTGATTTTTTTCCTCCTGCTTGTCATGTTCAACTAAAAAGGTTGGTCTAGAACACTTTAAACCCAAAGTCCAGACGGTATAAAGAAAGGTCAGGGTTCTTTCTCCTCAGGTATCGATCGGACTCAAGATGCTTCTCAAAGGTCGGCTCAGGTGGTATTGACTCTGAAGAATGCATTAATTTGAAACAGGTTACAAAATCATTATGTGTCTTCTTCTTACTGATTGTGGTTTAATGTGAAGTAATTTCAAGTATTTATTGTTGTTAGCCCATTATATTATTATTATATTCTCTATTGATCTCATGGGGGGAAATTGCTGCATATAGTGCAGCAGCTCACACATGAAACAGATAATAAATACATATTATACAATAAAATAAAAAATAGAATAAAATAAAAAATAAGTACAAATAAAAAATGCAATAGTATATTCGTATTAATACAGATGACAGACTGTAAATCTCTCGCTGTTAAGCCTGATAATATATAATGAAGCGCAGTCTGAGCTGGGGGCCTGGTCTCCGCTGGGCCCTTCTTGGCCGAAAAAGAGCCGCCCAGCTGCGTTACAGTCTCATGGGAGAGGGTGAGCGAGGGATTAATCCAGGATGACCCCGAGTTTGGCCTTCATCCTCCTCTCACTCCCACTGACTCCAGGATCGCCCATAGCTCAGATCTACCACAGAGCTGCGGCTTCTCCCTCACTCAGCTTGCTGAGCTTTGCTACACCTCTGCTTCTCCCAGATACACATTCTGCTTCATCGCTTTCTTGTTTGTGCTAGTTATATGCCGCCACGGTGCATCGGGCTTCGGCTTCGCTCACAGACCGGTAGAAGAAAGAGTAAGAATTAGGTGCTGCTGGCTACCACAGACCGGGCGATTTATGACCGGTAGAAAAGAGAAAAAGATACTGGCCGCTTCATTAAGACCGGCAGAGAAAGGTTTGTTGCCTACAGATCGGGCAGAAAGAGTTATGTTGCTCGTTGTCACAGACCGGGTAGAAGAAGTTGCGGTATTGTTACCATTAAGACCGGTGAGAGTTAGCGAGCTGGTTACCACAGACTGGTAGAAGAAGAGGCCATCAGGTTGGCCACAGACTGGGTGAGAAAGAGACATACTGGCTTCTCACAGACTGGTAGAATACCTGAGTTGGGTTTATTGCACACATTGAAAGACTCCACTTCTCAGGAGCAGACAGCCTGCTCCTTTCCGCAGGGCAGCGTGTTGTGTGTCCAGCCGCCATGACGATATCAAGGTATTTCTGGGTACCATTATTAAAATTTCTTTTTGAGATTTGACTCGCAGTATTATGTTATTATGAGTGTGTTTTAGAGAGTTTTCAAGTTTTCACACTGATTTAAAAGTAAATAAAGAGAAATAGGACATCGATACGCATGGCTTTTATTGTGAAAAAATAAACAGAAGTAGACCTTTATGCACGCTCTTGTCAGTTGAAAGCGGCAATTTGTTATAGTTGTCTGCCGTTTTGCTAATTATATGTAACTCAAAAATGCCTTCTACAACGTACCGGCATTTGTTTTCCTCTCAAAATGCAAGCTGAAAAACACAATAGCCAGTAGTCATTCGCAATTCGCTGTCAAATAAAAAACAGCGATATATTGATACGCATAGTAAAAAACAGCGCACACACAGATTGCATTAAGTGACTATTTTCAAGTGACATGAGAAAGATAAAATGCCCACCAAATCTGAGTTTCTGTAACAATACTTTTAGACTCCCAGTTCCTGTCCGTTTTATCGTCAGACTAACTCTTTCATCTGTGATAAATTCTCCCCCATAAAAAGCAGTTTATTTAAGGTCAAGTTGTTCTTAAATTTCCCCAGTCACTCGTGATGTTTAATTTCCATTTTTCTTCCTGTTTCTCTTCCACACTACACTCTTTTTTTCCTCCATCAGGATGTGTTTATGTGTTAGTTCGTTTTCGGAAACAATTAGTAGGTGATTATCTTCTGTGTCTGCTGCATTGAAACAGAGCGGTTAATTAACAAACATAGCAGAGGAACTCTGGGAAGAAAAAAAAATTGCAATGAATTAGCCAGCAGCTGAGTGCGGATCACACATCCATTTTTATTTGTTGTCTTGGTTTGACGCCAGGCCTCTCAGCTCCTCTCAGATAATGAAGTCGGATTCTCTGCCAACATTAGGTATTTATCTCCGGTCAGTCTCCAGTAAAAACATCACAGTATGACTGGGGAGAATTTAAGAACAACTTGACCTTAAATAAACTGCTTTTATGGGGAGAAGAACTTTATCTGGGTGAGTTAATCTGACTTGACCTAAAACTGGACAGAACTAAGTCTAAAAGTATTGTTACAGAAACTCAGATTTGGTGGAACGACGCTTTCTCATGGCAAATGCAATCTATTGAATTTGTGTGCATGACCTTTTTTACTATGCACATCAATATATATTTTTTTCAAACTGTTTTTTGTTGACATGAATTACTTGAATGTTTTGCAACGACATTTTTTTTTCAACACATTTTTTGGGGAGCTTTCGTACCAATCACGTTGTGCAGAACATTTTGGGTTGCACATATAATTATAAAACAACAGACAACTATCTTCATTACTCCTTTCAACCTTGACAAAGGCAGTGCATAAAGATCTACTTCTGTTCTTACCTTTCACAATAAAAGCCATACGTTAATCGATGTCCTGATGTCTTTATTTACTTTAAATCAGTGTGAAACTTGAAAAACTCTCTAAAACACCTCATAATAACATATCTGACCATACCTGAGTTAAATCACAAGAAACCTAATAATGGTTACCAAGTACCTTGGGGTGCAGATAAACAATAAACTGGACTGGACACACAACACTGATGCCCTCTACGGGAAAGGACAGAGCAGGCTGTTCTTCCTGAGGAGGCTGAGGTCCTTCAATGTGTGCAATAAACTGCTCAAGGCATTCTACCAGTCTGTGGTAGCCAGTGCCCTCTTCTTCTACCAGTCTGTGGTAGCCAGCCAGTGCCCTCTTCTTCTACCAGTCTGTGGTAGCCAGCGCCCTCTTCTTCTACCAGTCTGTGGTAGCCAGAGCCCTCTTCTTCTACCAGTCTGTGGTAACCAGCGCCCTCTTCTTCTACCAGTCTGTGGTAGCCAGCGCCCTCTTCTTCTACCAGTCTGTGGTAACCAGTGCCCTCTTCTTCTACCAGTCTGTGGTAACCAGCGCCCTCTTCTTCTACCAGTCTGTGGTAGCCAGCGCCCTCTTCTTCTCTTCTTCTACCAGTCTGTGGTAACCAGCGCCCTCTTCTTCTACCAGTCTGTGGTAGCCAGCGCCCTCTTCTTCGCTGTAGCCAGTGCTGGGGTGGTGGCATCAGGACTGGAGATGCCAACAAGCTCAACAAGCTGGTGAGGAAAGCCAGCTCTGTGGTGGGTCTGGAGCTGGACAGTCTGGAGTCTGGGTGACCAGTCTGTGGTAGGCCAAACTCGGAGCCATCCTGGACAATCCCTCTCACCCTCTCCAGTGAGGAACTGTGGCAGTGCCAGCTTCTTTCAGCCAAACCAGTCTTGGTAGCCAGCGCTTCAGACGCTCATTTGTGCCCACTGCCATCAGACTGTACAACAACAGCGGAGACCACAGTCTGTCTCATGCTGACCAGTCTGTGGTATACCAGTGCCATCTTTTATTTGTATTCTTATTTTTTATTTTATTCTATTTTTATTTTATTGTATAATATGTGTATTTATTATCTGTTTCTGTGTAGTTGAGCTGCTGCCACCAGTCTTCCCATGGGGATCAATAAAGTCTGTGGTATGCTGGGGTGGTGGCATCAGGACTAATAATAACAAGCTAATGGGTGGTCTGGACTAACAACAAACAATCCTGGACAATACTTGAGTAGCTTCATTCATTAAGCCTCTTTGTCAGTACACAGTCTGTTTTGTGGCCATGTTTTTTTTTTTAAATTCTTCTTCCAGAGTCAATACCACCTGAGCCGACCTTTGAGAAACATCTTGAGTCCGATCGATACCTGAGGAGAAGAACCCTGACCTTTCTTATACCGTCTGGATTTTGGGTTTAAAGTGTTCTAAACCTTTAGTGAACATGACAAGCAGGAGGAAAAAAATCACAACGCAGGTAAAAAATGTCGACGCTGGTGAAAGATCAGAACTTAGTGGACCATCTGGATCTGGACCTGAAGATTCAATCCGGTCTACTAAACATTATGTCCTTTACTCGTTTCTGTCTTTCACTTAGTTGACTTCTTGAGTTGGTTTCCATGCCAACAACCAATGAATTGTCTGACAACTTGGTCATTGATGAGCAACGTCATCAAAAACATCTTTCATCAGATATCGATGGAAAGTAACATAGTTGGACATTCTGCTCTACTTTCCCCCTATTTCTACATTCCATCATTTATGTAAAAAAACATTATATATTTAAAAATTAGATTTTTTCCACGCACCACTCGTCAAAGTCACACTTGGCCCAGGCGGCCAATCAAATCAAGCAAGAGGCGGGCTTTACTACTTTACCACTGACTTCCTGTTGTGATGCAAATAGAGGTGGGATGGTTAGCCTGTTGGGCTGTGAGAATCTACGGAGTCTTTGAGAAGGAGTTCGTATTTAACGTTGTGATAGTTTCATCTAGGCTACTGTTAGCGAGCGAGAGCATTATCCATAAAATAAGATAAGATAAGATAATCCTTTATTAGTCCCGCAGTGGGGACATTTGCAGGATTACAGCAGCAGAGAGGACATCATAAAAAAAACCAAGATCAAAACAAGTATTATAAATAAGTAAATAAGTAATAACACAGTAAAGAATATTAAATAAGTAAAAAAAATCCACAATAACTAAAATATTATATAAACAGTCAGAATAATTGTAGTATTGTGCAGTGGATTGCACATATTTTTATATAGATATCCATCTATTTCCTGTTAATCTCATATAATTGGAGCCCTCCTTTCATGTGACAGCTTTGGTTCTTTGCATATAAACTAGTGTTAATCTGATAAGTAGTTTACTACACAGCGCCGTCTAATAGTTTTTGTATTTGACTTGACTAATCCAGTTGAAACCCTTATTAAATGCAGTACAAATACATACTTTATATACATTGAAATCCCCTGAAGCCGATAAACAAACAGACGAGACTGATGCAAAAAAAAATAATTAAAATTCCTAGAATGAAGTGAGCTGAAATGAACGAGAGATAAATGACCTTGACTGAGCTTTATTTAACTGATAACACTCTGTTGTCTGTATTATCACTCAAAAGATAAAGCAGAGCAAACACACGCACACACACACACACACACACACACACACACACACACACACACACACACACACACACACACACACACACACACACACACACACACACACACACACACACTTCCTCTTCGGTGTTGGTGGTTTGATATCGATCGGCTCTCTCCTCTGTGTTTGATGAAGGATTTGCAGCGGAGCGGAGCAGACGGTGCAGGGTGGAGTTATTCAAGATGAAGCTTTATTTAACAAACTTAGTCCTCTCAGGAGTGGAAGTCACGGAGAGAGAGAGTGGTGGAGAGAGGTCGGCCGTCTGAAAGGTCGGAGGTCGTCACGCAGCGCCGAGCGTCTTGACTTGAAAGCAGAGACTTGAGAACAGAGAGAAGCTGCTCGGTAGAAAGGGTTCAGTGTATTTCAGTTCTGACGGTCGCTTAGTTCATGTTGGTGCAAAAAAACAAGAGAGAACATTTGCTTTTTTCTTTGATCCACATCTGAAAACGAATTCATACATTTCTTGGTACTTTCTAAATGGTTGCTCAGAGTTTTCATCTGACTTGAGGACGTAAATGTTCTGTAAAGATCTCAAAGACGCATCTCTGATTTATGGCTTTTTAAAGAGAACTGACTTAACTTGTTATGTATTAAAGATAAGATAAGATAAGATAAGATAAGATAATCCTTTATTAGTCCCGCAGCGGGGAAATTTGCAGGCTTACAGCAGCGTAGAGTAAAGAGATCAGGATGTTAGAAGTATTGTACAAACAAGTAGGGTTTAAGGGTTTTTATATCGTTCTGTATCTTCCCAGTGATGTTCCTTATGTATTCAAATCCGAACAGTCAAATTTTGGTCAATCTACGTATGTTTCAGCATCAAAATGCTATTTTCCAAAGCCCTTTCCACGTGACCTGTCCTAGGTTTCTGCACGATGGCGTTGCTACATATAAATACATATATATCCTAATCCATAGTCTGTGTATTTCTGACAGTTGATGGAGGTTGTTGCCATGTCAGTTTTGATCCAAACGTAACACAATAACACAAACAAAGCAATCGATCGAGGCAGCGGTAGAACAGTGATTCCTTCTGCAAAGTGAAATTACAGTTTTGTCAATGTAGCCTTGTGGCTTGGAAGAGAGCATAGATAACAGCTTTAGTTCCCTTACAGAAAAGGACGTTTGACAGAAAGGTAAAGAGGTGAAAATATTCTTAATATAGCTTACAATTAAACTGATGTATATTCTTTTTTAAGTCTGCCTTTTTTATGAGGCTTAAATACTTTTTTCTGCGTCACACAGACGTTTCATCCATCTATGTTCTCGTCAAAGACACCAGACTCCATTGACAAAAACAGTAATTTTACCTCGACCAAAACACAGGAGTTTAAACAGAACCCCACTTCAATAAATCCGAACTAACTCATTCAAATATTTCCAAAAGTAACTAGCTAGGGTTCACATTATTTTAAACTTATTGATTAGCTAGTTATGCTAACAAACAACACTGAATATTGCAAACAGCTGAGTGGGCGTTTCCATTTGAAACGATTGCTAGGTACGATTGTTAGATACTTGTACTGCAGTATTTCCTTTTAATGCCACTTTCATTTCAAATAATTACATTTATTTGACAGCTGTTATTACTTTTATTACATTTTTTTGTCTAAAAAGACAATTGAATCGTTTATAGTTGAAATAGTTGTCTCAGCTTTGTTTTCTGACAGTATAAACAATGGTCATTTTTGAACATTAATGATGACTTTCCTGCTGGTGGTGAAAGAGTTAAAGCGTCTGCAGGAGTTCAGTGTGAAGCCGACGGCGAGCAGAGAGGTTATCACAACACAGTCTACTGTTTAATGTATTTAAAGTGGGCAGCTCACCCAGATAGCAGACTGTCTCCAGACCGAGGAGAGTTTCAGTCTCAGAGGAGGAAAAAAAAGAGAAAAAGTTTCCTCACAGAGAAGAGAGGATGAATATGCATGAATGTAACTTCAGTCCTGGATCCATGAAAATGTGGCCGACAGTGTGAGTCTGTTTGCAGAGAATTTAAATGATGAGACTCAGGACAGCATCGGTTACAATGAATGTGTTACATGCACTGGTCAAAGGAGACATTTTGGTCTATTTTGTTTCCATAACACATATTTTTTTCAGACTAGTGGAAAGAAAACATCCAAAATACATATTCAGGTGTTTATTTTACTACTTTGGCTATTTGCGTCTGTAGATTTCCCCCAAATTCACCAAAAGTTACCATTAGATAACCATTAGCGTATTAAAACATAACATTTCAGAAAACTAAGACAAAATAATTGTCAGTAATCAACTGGAGAAGTCTGACTTTAAAAGAAAAACTTATAGATACTTATTGTAACATTATATACAGATATCACCATGAAACCTTTCAAGTTTAATATTTTATGAGAAAAAAAAATTCTGAAAATGTTATGTTTTGAATTGGCAAGTATGGCCTTTTCTTAACTGCAAATTTCCAGAACATAAATTAAAACTTTGGATGAAACCAGGTTCAAAATTCTTCTTTCATGTTGTTCACATATTAGAGTCAAAGGTTTTTTAAAGAGAACATTTTGGATATCTCTTTGTATCACCCCATAAATCACAAAATACTGTCAACAGCCACAAAGAAAATCTATTTTCCCCATGTTTTTAGTAATAAATGTTGTATAAATCAGGCTATGAATGATATATGAACAAACCCCTCTGTAGAAACCTTCAGAATATAGAGAGGAATGAAGCTGTAAAGTTTGGTGTATGTAAGAGCTACTGAAGTGGAGATTTCTGGATCAGAGTCTGAGAAAAAACTCATTTAGAGAAAACGTCCTTTAAAGAAATGTTTAGTTAAATTACATACATGTTGAAGACTCTACAGGTGAATAGGGTAAAAAAAATAACTAATAGATATCAACATGAAACTTCACCAGTTGATTACTGACATTAAGACTATTCTTTTTTGTATTACAAGTTTTCTGAAATGTTATGTTTAAATATGCAAATGAGCTACAAAATAGCAAAATCTCAGCATTTCGTCTTGAAGTGAAGCTCATTGTGTAGTTCACGTGTCTCACCTTTGGTCTCTGTGTAAACTTTACAGGCGGACATGTCTACTTGCTGGTTACCTTGTCTGCATAGCAGCTGCAGGTGTCTAATTCCTGGACTGTAACTTTATAGAGCGTCTGATTCCCATAATTTAAATTCTTCTCACAGCTCCAGTATTTGTTGATATTTGTGTTCGATAGGAATAAAAAACAACGTGGGCTTCTGTATTCAGTGTGTGTGAGTGTGTGTGTGTGTGTGTGTGTGTGTGTGTGTGTGAGTGTGTGTGTGTGTGTGTGTCCTGCTAATGACTTGTCAGCTTCCACCACAAGTGCTAAAGGTGACGCTTCCTCCCTCGAGACACACACACACACACACACACACACACACACACACACACACACACACACACACACACACACATATATACAAATACAATTACTCACATAAACACACTTCTACCGCCAGCGGGGTCAACAAGGGTCACATGAAGCGACACCATAATAAGTCTCTGTCAGTCTGATCAATGACTACACACACACACACACACACACACACACACACACACACACACACACACACACACACACACACACACACACACACACGGTGAATACCAACAAACGGACTCACACGGTGAATTCTAATTAGCCGGCGGGCTAAACGAGGCAGTGATTCCATTTACTGATCACAATACAAAGACTTTAACTTTCTCTCTCTCTCTCTCTCTCCCTCTCTCTCCCCCCCTTTCTCTCCCCCATCTCTTCCCATGTTAACAAGTTTGTTCTTTCCTCTCGCCGACTCATTTATCAGAGCATGGGAGCACAAACATGAATTAATCAACTTCTGTTTGTTTCAGCACAATTAGTGATCAAATCAAGTTCTGCCTTCAAAGGATGGCGATTGTGAAGTAAGGGAGGGAGGGGAGGAGGGAGGAGAAGAGGGGTGACGAGGGGAGGAAGTAAAGGGAGGAAAGAACACAGTGGGATGAAATTAAAAGAGGAGAATAAAGCAAGTTGTAATGAAGCGATGTGAAAATGCAAAGAATGAAAAGGAAGAGAGGAAGGAGGGGAAAAGAAGAGGAGACATTATTAAAATAGGAGTCATGGAAGGACGAGAGAATGAGGAAACATAAGCAGAGAAAGAGAAATGAAAGAAGGAAATACAAAGAGTTGAGGAAGTAAAGAAGGAGCTGGGGAGCTAAAGAAGGAGGAGGAGGAAGGGAGAGAAAAAGGAAATGAAGAAAAAAGAAATAAGAGAGGAGTGGAGGAGAGATGAAAGGATGAGGAAATGAGGTCAAGAAGCAAAAGAAAATATTAGAATGGAAGGAAGAAGAGGAGTGAGGAGAGATGACTGAGGGAGGAGAGATGGAGCTAGGAGAGTAGAGAAGGGAAGGAAGGAAGACAGTAAGGAATGAGGAGAGAAAGTGAAAGGAGGAAGGGAAGAGGTTAAGGAAACTGAGGAAAGATTGAGAGAGACAGACTGGAAGGAACTAGGAAGGAGGGAGGAAAAATGACAAAAGGAGAGAGTGAAGGAGAGAAGAAGAAGAGAAGGGTAGGACAGAGGGATGCAGGAAAGAGTTAAGGAGAAGAAGGTGGAAGGAGGAAAAGGACAAAGGTGGAAAGCTGGAGAAAGAGGAGTGAAGGAAGAGAAGGAAAGGAGGGAGGCAGGAAAAGAAGAAGAGAAGAAGGGAGGAAGACCGACTAGGAGAGGTAGAAAGAAAAGAGAGAGAAGTTGAGATGGAAAGAGAAAAAAGAGGATAGAAGGAGGTGAATAATTTCTGAAAAAGGAGGAAAATAAGGTGAGGAAAGGGAAAGAGTGAGGGGAGGACATAAGGAAACAAAGAAGGGATGACTGGAGATGCAGGGAATGACAACAGGAAGAAGAAGAAGAAGAAGAAGAAGAAGAAGAAGAAGAAGAAGAAGAAGAAGAAGAAAGAAGAAGAAGAAGAAGAAGAAGAAGAAG
>NC_072471.1:2193267-2195767 GCF_027596085.1 Anoplopoma fimbria | reverse complement strand
AAGACTTGAAACTAGAGATTGAGACCATAAACTCATGTTTACAATGTTTACTGAGGGAATAAATCAAGAGAGAAGTAGAGTCATTTTCTCATAGACTTCTATACAACCAGAGGAGTCGCCCCCTGGTGGACAGGAGAGAGAATGCAGACATGAAGCTTTGGCTTCACTCTGCAGAACCGTAAGTTGACGTAATCAAAACTGAAGCTGCTCTTGAAGTGTGATCTCGGGAAAAGTTTTGAAAAACTAAAACTCTCTCTAAAACACATGGTCCTTTGGCTGTTACATGAACATCTCTCTTTGTTTGGCAGTGTGTCCGTCGTTGTCATGGCAACTCTAGGACCCCCAGCGTCCCTGCCACGCGTCCAAAGTCACCTTTTTTTAAAAATTTCTCTCGACCGCGATCGCCAGCAACCCGGGGAGTTCATCATCCATCACCGGGCCCCCGCCGTCGGTTGCCAAGGCGACGACAGACGGGGTCACCATGAGGCAGCTGTGCGTGTCGCACTGAGGCATCGGGAGGTTTTAAAAACACACAGACAGCCACTCAGACACTCCTGCCAGCTCCAGATGCATTGTGGGTACCAGGGGGGCAATTTGCTTCAAGTGCTTGTGTCTGAGCACGACGCCCACACTCACACACACAAACACACACACACACACACACTGGACATGATTCACCGTGCTGACTTACAACCCAATTTACAGGAGGAGAGTGTCACTGATGACCTGGCAACGCGGCGGCCTCTTTATTTACTATCTGGCAACCCGACACCACATTTACTCTCCACTGAGCCAAAGCAGACACCCGACCACGGAGCGTCCTCCCCTCTGAAAGGTAAACGGCGTGTGAGGACAAAGTCATTTCCACGGCGACGAGGAGCTAATCGTCGACCCAAACGAGCCAGCTTACCCATCATGCTTTGCTCCGGATTGATGTGCAAAAAAAGGAGAGTCTCGTTACGACAAGCGGTGCGTTGTCATTAGACTCAATGGCTGCATTATCACAGTGTGTGTGTGTGTGTGTGTGTGTGTGTGTGTGTGTGTGTGTGCCAGATGGTGATGCATCAACCATCCAGTCATTAGAATAATGAACAAACTGTCTGTTTGTCTCCTTCAGCTTCTTCCCGAGCGTCTCCGTCACCATAAACACAGCATCATACAGAAAACAAACACCTGTAGCTCTTCAGCTCCTTAATGGGAAAAAGATTCAATATGCAGAACACACTAACTGGAAAATAATGACAAAGGACTGGATTAATGGGAGCATATGAATAAAGTGATAATGAACTCCCCTCTGAGGGTCTTTAACACCAGACTGATGCACGTTCATGTTATGTTTATAACTTTAATATGAGACTTTTATTTTATCATGTTGAGAAGCACTTTATTAATCTCTCATTGAGGGAATTATTTTATATTCTCTCTAGGTTTAGAGACATGTGGAGATAATAGTGAGAGCTACATTCATCATCTAAAAAATGTTTAGCATATACTCTTGTTAGTTTTTCAAGTGTATCAACCCTTGCTTTAAAGCCATTTGATAGAAAAATTATTCTGGATCCATTGAGCTTAGAAAGGTGAGCAGTACTACATAAAATGTACGTTGTTTTTGGGTGAACTATTCCTTTTGCAAAGGTTAAAAGTGTTGCTAATGACCGGAGGTGTGTGAGAGTGTTTCGTGTTATATTCTCGGTATGGTGGATACAAATGATACCTGGTGATGTTGTGTTTTCCTGTTTGGCTTTATGATGACGCTGTTGTCTCGCTGTAACTAGAAATAAAAATAAATAAAACGAGGAGTAACAGTTTGTAAGATATCATAAGAACCATATGAGGATACAATGGGATATTACATTTACTGCCTATCTACATCTCTGAATATATAAAGTATATTTATTATTTCTCGTAATGCATACAACACATTCTGGTTTACTGTACACCTGTCTACACAAATATTTTATTGGCCTATGTTATGTTTGAATTATTATACTTGTGATTTACTTTTTATACATATTTCATGATCATTGTTGGAGGAAAACTGTGCTCTATGATTTTCATCTTCATCTTCTATATAATTGTTTTGCATATCAGACTTGAAACTCTGATCCTGGTGTTTAACATCTTCTCTACAGCCAGGTGAGAAAAAGAATGTCAGTTTCATGTAAATGCATCAGTACATTACATTCATTTAGCTGAAACTTAATAAAAAAACAATTAACAAATACAGTTACACAGATGTCCTCAGTTGTTCTTGTTTTTTATTGAACTCTTCAGACCTGCTGTTCTCCACCTGTCCACCAGATGTCCTCGGACTTTCCCACCACTCCCAGTCACATGACTCCTACATCCACCTGCACACCTGTTCCTCATTCCCTAATTACCCCCTCACTCACCCCTATTTAATCCAGCCCTTCTCCACATGCTCCTGTTTGCTCTCCAGCCTCTGGAACCTGGAACCTGGAATATAGAACCTGGAACCTGGAACCTGGAACCTGGAACC
>NC_072471.1:2185767-2188267 GCF_027596085.1 Anoplopoma fimbria | reverse complement strand
CATCTTCTTTTGCAATGGTATAAAGGTTTTCAGAGTGGAGATTTTGCACCAGTTTTAATCCCAATTAACCAATTTTTAATAATTCCGAAAAGATAATGGATTGAAATAAGCATTAATTTACTACAGATTTTTTTCTTTACTCAGATCTAATGGAAATTTGGTTAAATTTGCATTACATTTTGATGGAAACCATGGCCGCTGAAATTCAAAATTTGTGTTTCTTAATCTGGTGGAAAGCCTGAACCCAGAGGAGTGTTGGATGTGTTTAGGTGTCCACATACTTCTTTGCTGGACCTCAGTGTCGGACGGACAGAGTGACTCACACTTAGCCTCTCGCTGGACAAAAGCATCGACCACCGTCTGACAGAGAGAGAAAAAAACTATCTCTTAGCTTCACTGAGCATGACATCAACCTGACAGAACACACACATATACACTTTTCCCACATGTGTTTCAGATAACGGATAGTTTAACACACTGATAATGGCACTCACACACTCGCACACACATTTCTGAGACAGATGGGCAGGAAAAAGCCAATTGTAGTAAAAAGTAATGGCTCATGTGATAGCCAATCAAACTGCTGGCAGCATGTGTGTCAATAGCCAATCCAACAGCTGGCGGCGTGATTGTTGATGAGCTGGTCGTTGGTCAGTGTCACCTTGGTAACAGCCGGGAACACCTGACCTCCAACACATGACCAAACACCACAAAAAACACCACCAGCAGAAAACATGTGTGATTTGTTAGCAACCATATCCTGACTGCTCAGCCGGGCTGTTTAATATCATTTATTTTAATGATAAAATAATAAAAACTTTGCAAAACACACTGTAAAAAATACAGTATTTAAATTATACAAAACAACATCTAACTTTGCAAGATCAGCCTTGAAAATCAAGGCGCTAATGCTAATAGAAAAATACCAAGAGCTGTAAACTAGCTGTTACAAGAAATAATAAGGTAGAGATATTTGTTTGCGGTTTTTTTTATGACTAAAATGAGTAAAACTAAATAAAAAGTGACCTTTGAAAACAGCAAACTATGAATGAACTATGATGACATTTATTACACTTTTATTCAACAACCCCCCCCTAAATGATGACTTATAAGAAGGAAAAATGGACAAATTAACTAATTACCGTTTTAAGTCTCATTCAACGTCCTGCATGCATCTGCAGAATCACTTGTAGCTCCACGTTACCTTGAAAAAACACAAAAATCTATTTATTGTTTCAGCACTTATCCTTGTTGCGTTAATAAGCAGCAAATCACATTTCAGTACCGATACACCTCGTAATTATTATTAGAGTATGTTACCAGATTTTGGAATTAAGATAGAACTAAATCTACAATGTTGCAGAAATTTAGACAAGAAGCGACAACAAAACAGCTGGAACAAGCACGTCAACCAAAACACAACACGTGATGTTTAGAAAGTTGATTTAAAAAAGTGATGTTTCGTTTTACTATCAATAAAAATCTAAATCATCTTCCTCTACATGTCAATGAAAGAAATATTAGTGCATTGGTAAGTTAACTTTAATGTGTAATAACCTGTTTAAAAATTCCACTCTGACATTCAAATCTGTCAAAGAAGAGTTTAATATCCCTCTGTTGTCCTTTACGACTCCCTGAATGTTAAGATGACGGTTTATTCAACTTGTATGGTGTCCAACTTTAGTCAAATAAGTAATTAATCTGCAGGTGCTCCGGTTTAAAATGAGACCAAAAGTGAGAGATCCTTACTCATACAGTCATGAATGTGCACAGAAAATTTCAGGTGGATTGGACCAGCAGTATGCAAGATTAGCTGAGGACAGACGGACAGACACACAAACACACATGACCGAACACATGATCTCCCCACGGGTTTACATCTGATGTTATTAACTAAGAGAAAATTGGAGAACTGTGTCATTAATTCTGATCTAAATCTAACAACAAACAAACAAACAGTAAAACATGTGCTGAGTGATTATGTAAATATATAAATACTTCTGTTTGAAGCTGTTTATTTCTTGTGAAATGTGACAACGAGTGAATCACAGTTTATTCTCTCGCTGAATAATTCATGAGCAAAAACGGTTTCTGCTGCCAACATGTTGGTGACTGACATCAGATTACAGACTCACCTCTCTCAGCTCTCCACTCTGTAATCTGTGGATGTCTGTGCAGAAATCTGTCAGTATGTTCGTCCTCCAGCAGTCAGAGGGTCACATGATCCTCTCCCGCTCTCTGATTGGATAAAACGAGCAGCTCTACATTACAAGTGGAGGATAAAAATTCCTCAAATCCTTTGATCCTTTGAAAACTTTTGCTGACAGTTCAGTGCATACCATTGTTGGAAAATAACAAAGTACATTTACTCAAGTACTCTACTTTTTGTAAGTACTTTTGTTACTTTAAGTTTATTTAATACTTCTGTAGTATTACTTCAGTAAGTTATTAACTACAGGGTTTTACCAGACAGCAACCTCTGGTTCTGAAAAGTGAAGCC
>NC_072471.1:2118267-2180767 GCF_027596085.1 Anoplopoma fimbria | reverse complement strand
CTCATTGGATCGTCTGGAATCAAACCTGCACATGTTTTCCTGTATCTGGACTCGTTTCTGAGCCGTTACAGCGACTCTATCGGCTAAATGGGTCTAAACGACAGCAGCCCGGGCGCCATGCGCAACGGCCGAGGGCTCTCGGACCAGTGGGCGGAAACGGTGGTGGTCCGGCCTCGAACCACCGAGCGCCACATCACGGTGCACAAGCGCCTGGTGCTGGGGTTCGCCCTGTCCATCCTCACCCTCATCATCGTCACCGCGGTGGCCGTGGTGCTCAGCGTCCGCTTCGAGGAGTGCGGTGGACGGGATGGCGACGGGGCCACGGGGGAGTCGGGCTCCCGGGGGTCGTCCAAGTTGAACGGGAGCAGAGGGGAGAGGACGGGGGAGAGGGGGGACGAGGAGGCGGTCCAGCCGTGGAGGAACTCCAGGCTGCCGGGCTCTCTGAGGCCGCGGCACTACGACCTGAGGCTCGCCGTCTACATGGACAACTTCACCTTCTCCGGAGAGGTCAGCATCGAGCTGGAGTGCATCAACGCCACCCGGTTCATCGTGCTGCACACCGACCGCCTTGAGGTACGGTGGCCTGTTTGGACATAAATCTGTAGAAATATTTGGTAAACATGAATTATCTTTAGGAACATCGGTATGCTCGTAGTGATGTCTGTGATACGCATAACGATATTGGCTCAATCCCACGTACGCTGAATTCCTCAATGACCTGATCGCAAAATATAGTCAGGCAATCTCTGCAAAATAGACTTTTTGTGACTTGTCATGGGTCGTGCAGTGGCTAGCATTGGTTCTGGATAATAGTTTAATTTGAGGTGAATTGGCTCAGGTGTTGCATGTCAATGGGCAGAGTTGGAGATAGCAAATTGGATGGCGAGACTCTGCTGAACCAACTTATCTTCCTCTGTTCTCTTGAGTCTGGCCGCCGCTGTGACATCGGTACGAGTTCTCGAGTCAAAGGTCACCAAAGTTCGGCTTACATAAAATCGACTCGTGAAGTAATTTGCTTTTGTAGCCGTGGAGATTCCTTTAAAGTCCATTGATGGGTTTTACTGCTCTAGATGCCGATGCGACCGAGCTCTTGGAGCCTAAACAGTAGGAAACCTTAACTTTCAAATTACCTCCAGAGGATAGTGGAACAGGGAAAAACTCTTATGTAAGTTACTCTCAAAGGAATTTTATTTTGTGAACCACCAGAAGACATGCTACATTGTGATATATACTGTTAGAAAGATATGAAATCACCTATATGGGGATAGGTGAATTTGGCCATTGGATTCCAATGGATTCATCACCTGGGGATCATAAATGTGTTCAGTAAATTTACTGGATAGACTTTAATATTTATTGTGAACACATGGGAGATTTGACTTTACCTCAAAAACATTGTTGCATATGTTTAAAAAACAAACAAAAAAGGATGATGCCTTTTGTGTGAAGTTAAATGAATGTTTAGGTGATGCTCAAGTGTTGGACATATCGCTTCCCAACCCCTGAAATTGAACTAGAAAACCAAAGGTGCACATTTCTGTAATCACTGGAAGCTTCCTTCAGAAGCAGTGATTGATAAAGACGGGTCCTTACCGCCTGTGGATGTAAACACTTTGATAACTTTCCTGAGGATTCTCTCCAAACAAAGCTCCTTGTTTGCATCCAGAGATCTACTCTCTCTGTGTTTGGGCGAGAGACAAAAACAACAACCCTCTCTCTAACAAAGAATGTTTATTTCCAGATTCAGCCTCAGAGATTTCTCTAACGAGGCTAATTAAGCACCAAAGTTGCTGTTTCAGCCAAATTATTTGAGACGGGCTCGCGGTGGGAGAAAGCCTCAGAGAAACGCCGGAGCAACATGATTTTTCCGGCCGGTCATCTCGGCTAATGTGAGAGGAGGATGAATCCCTCTAATTTGGGCAGAGGCCGATTAAAAACCCTGCAGCTCCTTTTGTGTCGGTGTGTGAGCACGCTGTGAATTAAGAGGTGTTGTTAGGCGCCAGGCGGGTCTCCTATGAATGTATCCGTGCATGATCATTTTCTTCATGTAGAGAAGAAGAAAGCCAAAAAGCACATACAAATACAACCTGCTGGTAGAAAGAGCAGAGAAAGAAATACTGTCAAAGTCAAAGAAATGTCAAAAGTAAATGTACTAGAAATTCTACAAAACACAAAAGTAGAAGATTTTTTTCATGTCCCTTGGCACAACTCTTTTTTTGGGGGGGGACCACAATAAAACCACTAAGTAATGTTCAGGAAACGCATCATGGTTGGCCTTAAAATAACTATGAAGAGTTATGTTCAGGCAACAAAACAAACAAGTTAGGTTTAAGCAAAACAAACAGTTAGGTTTACCAACAGTTTGGTTTGGGCAGTTTGGTTTGGGCAACAAAGCCAAACACATCATCAGTTCTTTGGCTGATTTCCTTCACCCTTGGCAACAATTGTCAGTTTATGTGGAGGAAAATGAACTTGTGGAGACCGCAGTGACTCTCGCATGACTGACCACACAAATTAGATAAAAAATGACGAATAAAGATTTAGTATTCAAACAAGATCAATGTTTGGAGTTTCAGCTGTCTGACAGAGACGAGTGGAGCTCACAAAGCAAACCAATCAACAAACAAACACAAAAATAGCATTGTGGTTGAGTGGAGCATTTGAAGGCATCACGGAGCGTGACGCTGCGTTCGCTGACTCACCAGAAAAAAACAGCGTTTTAATCCTCAACCTTTCCTCTCGGTGTCAGCCGGCGCTCTGCTCGTATCGATCTCTTCATTCATCAAAGCACTAACTCAGACGCTCACGCCCGGCCTCTGATTGGTGGACGATCGCTGATGCGTGACAACAAAGAGACCCGCTTCCTCCTAATGGTTCCTGCTGTTACCGGGCATGTTCCCATCATGCACTGCTGCCCATCTCTGAGGGGTTGTTCCAACAATTTTCTTCAAACCTCAGCTCTCCGTTTCTGCTTAATGACCAGTTTCCCCCCAGTTTTCATTATTTTACTTCTTTGCTTTACCAGTTTATTGGTTCTTTAAACATCTTATTGATTTGTAAACAAATGTTGTGATACACAGAATACTTTAAGGACATGTCAAGGTGGGATTTTGTTGGTAATGAGCATCAAACAGGAGGAAACAAGCAACTAGGAGATGATGATGAAAGAAATGTTATACAAAAATATTCAACATAATACACACTTCCTTACAAAAGAGTTTCATGCTACTTGGCAAAGGTGAAAGAAGTACTCATATATTTTACTTAAGTAAAAGTAGTAATACAGCTCTGTAAAAATAAAAGTACAAGTCCTGAATACAAGATTTTACCTAAAGTTACTGTGAGGAACTTCTATCTGGTCCTGAATCAGTCTCAGTTTAGTCCTGATCCTCTATAGACCTCCATCAGTAAACCAGACCATCAGAGAGAAGATCGTCTGTTTCTATAAAGTTATTCTTAAAGCTCGTCATCGGAGCCACCGGGTCGGATTCTGGAGAAACCAGATGAAATCATGAAGGTTCACCAGGAACTCCTTCAGCTCAGACTCAGCTGGACCCACTGGAGGGAAGGGAGGAACCGGAGAACCAGGACTGAGCGTGCAGACTGTCAGACCCTGCTGCAGTAAAATGAGAGGTTTTCTAAAGGGGCTCTGGTGCTCGCAAACACTACCACTTTAGTCCACAGGGGCCGCCAAAATCAACCCCAAATGAAAGTTCCTTGTAGTACCTTTAAACTAAGATAGTGAACATTGTAAACATGAGGTTCACCAGAGACTGAAGCAACAAGTTGCTCTGAGTCAACTTACAGAAATAACTGGTTTTGTTGTGTCCTGTTACTTTAGAGTTCATTTAAAAGACCTCATCTTAACGTTCATCGCTCTTCTTCTTCCTCCCTTCAGGTGGACCGGGTGTCCGTCTCAGCAGAGGGCGGCGGCGGTGGCGGTGGCCGACAAGCCAACAGGCCCGGGGGCGGAGCCATGCGTATCCACCGGCACTTCCCCTTCCCGACCAATCAGATGTACGTGGTGGTTCTGCACCGCGAGATGAAGCCCATGAGGGTCTACCGGCTGAACGTGAGCTTCGACGCCGCCATCGAGGACGAGCTGCTGGGCTTCTTCAGGAGCTCCTACATGCTGCAGAGAGAGAGACGGTACACACACACACACACACACACACACACACACACACACACACACACACACACACACACACACACACACACACACACACACACACACACACACACACACACAGCAGCAGGTGGTTTGAGTAGAAAAGGTCAGAGCTTCACATCCACGACATTGATTAACTCAAACACATGGCTGAGTCTGAGTGTGTGTGTGTGTGTGTGTGTGTCTTTCTTTGTGTGTGTGTTCCACTTATCAAACCACTCACTCCCTTCCTTATGAATTTCCCATAAGCCCCTGCTGCAGAGTTGTTTCCACATCAGATTTCTTCCCCACGGTGCTGATGGGAAACAGACTGTGTGCTGATACATTTATTATTTCATGCATGAGTTTTGTCTCCGTGTGGAGGCCCGTCTGTCTGTGTGTGTGTGTGTGTGTGTGTGTGTGTCTGTGTGTGTGTGTGTGTGTGTGTGTGTGTGTGTGTCTGTGTGTGTGTGTGTGTGTGTGTGTGTGTGTGTGTGTGTGTGTGTGTGTGTGTGTGTTACCACGGCGACAGAACATCTTATCCACGTCTGTTCTGCTTATTGCAGAAACACAAAGTTGTGGTTAATTGATAAAATCAGAAGAGCTGACTTGTGATTGGATGGAGGGAAGTCACGACCATATAAGGGCTCATCCGACATTTCTGTTTGGTATTATGAGTAGAGTCGGGTTGATTTCCCGTTTTGCTGTTCCGCTGTATGAATTTAAACTGGTTTCATTTCATGCGGCATATTTCTTCCTCTTCTTTTGGCTGCTCCTCTTCGGGGTCACAGCGACTCATCTACTTCCATCTATATGGAAGCCAAAGTCTTGACCAATCCGGTATGCAAATCTGCAATTATGATCCTCATAAGTGCTTTGGCATTGGTTTTACTCTAGAGGGGGGTTGCATGATTTATTAGTGGAAGAAAACCCACAAAAACATGCAACATCCTCATGGAAAGGTTCGGAGAAAAGAGAGGATTTAAAGTGCAGCTTGCCTGAGCTGTGTTTGATTCTCAAAATAAAAGAATGAAACTTATTTTACTCTTTTTTGGTCGTTGAAAACTAAATTCATCTTTTGCGTTGAGGTTATGCACCTGACTCTGGTCCCTCTAATGTGCATCCTCTTCTGTTTCAGTGAGAATAGTTTGTGCACAAAAGTCTTGTGTTAAATGTTATTCGTTGATATAAATCCTACAAAAACTACAAATACTAAAAACCAAAGAGTTTTCTAAAAAGGGATACAACAAAAATACTTTTTCAGTCCCGTCCACGACACCTGGGCCTCAATTACCAATATCTGATCAATAAGCTGTTTGCTTCAGTGTGTGGATGAGACTGGGATCATTCATTTCTAAGGAAACATCTTTACTTTATAAAACAAAATTAAATATGTAGAAATACTTTTATTAATTAAGATGATGGTGTCTGAAACCAGACCCAGCTGCAGTTTAAAACGAGCTTATTCACGGTGACTCCATGTTTCCTTCACTCATATTGATGCAGCTTTCTTGCTTCATTGATTTCTTAATTTGCTTCCTTTTAAGTACAAATTACAAATTACACATGAATGTGTTTCTCTGCCTCTGAGCCGGCGGCTGCCAGAGGGGTTATGTCTTCAGGTCGTCTCCTGGACTCAAACCTGTTTTTTTAGCCATAATTATGATGTTTTTACATAAATGAAGATGAAGAGATGCCTGATTGGTGGAGACGCACAAGCAGGAGGCGGTTATTCTAGTTGTTATATCCAGCAGCAGATTGAATCATCTGCTGCTGGATATAATAAATGATCTGTCAGAAGCAGAAGCGTGATGAGTTATTTCTCTACAATCGTCCCGTGTTCTCTGGCCGCTGCTGTTTGGAACGATGGCGGATCAATACAGCAGCTGATGGACCAGCAGAGCTCGATCACAACACATCAACCTGTTAGTTAAGGCTGAGTGAGACCTGGTTAACGCCCACGTTGTGCCATGAACACACCAGATGAGAGAATCTGTGTTAACCTTGTTTTGGTGCCAGAGCTCGTATTAGAAAAAATAAATAAGTCACATCCAGACACATGACTAACAGCCTGTAGAAGAGCCAGTCTCAGTCCATAAATATGTGAATATGATGACTCAGCAGCAGAGGAAAGAGATGCATAGTAAAAATAACAGCCGATTATTTAAAAAATATATATCATTTTGTAAAAAAAAATAATTGAAATGTCTGTTCAGAGACGTTTACTGTCCACACTAACCCCGCTGAGAGGTGTGTGTGTGTGTGTGTGTTTAAAGCTCACTATTGGCTTAAGGATTAGCTTGATGCAGCTGTGTGGCTAATGCTAACACACACACACACACACACACACACACACACACACACACACACACACACACACACACACACACACACACACACACACACACACACCACTGCCACTGTGAGAAATGCTTAATATCCAGTATACTTTAAACCCCAGGCTGGGCTTAAATGCTTTAATGCTGGGAGGGGGGGATTAATTAGCGCACACACACACACACACACACACACACACACACACACACACACACACACACACACACACACACACACACACACACACACACACACACACATATCACTGTTTAGGCTCAGTATCGATCTCTATGCTAATGATGCGTTTAATGTCGTCTCGGAGGGAAACCAGTCTGAAATGGTTCAGTTTGTTACTCCACTGGTCTGCTGTCTGCTGCTCACATGACAGATGACACACATGACACACACACACACACACACACACACACACACACACACACACACACACACACACACACACACACACACACACACACACACACACACACTCACACACACACATCGATGATGTAAAAGGAGGAAACTGGACTTTTTCATCACATAATATTTCTTCTTTGTGAAAATACTCATGACAAAAAAACCAAATATTCAAGAGGAAATATTTGGAGCGAATATGCCACAATGACAAAAAAAAAAATCTTTAATGTAAATAAACCTTTTAAATGAGTGTTTATGGAGCCAGCTGTGTTTCCATCGCAGTAATGAGTCCTGGTGAGTGAAGAGCTTCTCCTTCAGCTCATTAAGCCTCTGCAGACGTCTGAAGACAGCAGGACTCCAACATGTTGGAATGCAGCCTCTGTGTTTACCTTCATTAAATCACATGTCAGCAGGCTGCACAATAACACACACACACACACACACACACAAAAACTTTGTTGTTGATTGACTGATTATTGTGAATAATTGGTGCGTACATAAAAAAACAGAATTTAAAAATAGAAATATGAAAATATACAAAACAATATGCTAAACAAGTAAACAAATAAGAGTATGTTAAAACAGGTATAATATATTTATATGTGTGTGTGTGTCTGTGTGTGTGAGTCTGTGTGTGTGTATATGTATGAGTGTATGTGTGTATATATGTGTGTGTGTGTGTGTGTATATATGTGTGTGTGTGTATATATGTATGTGTGTATATATGTGTGTGTGTGTATATATGTGTGTGTATATATGTATGTGTGTGTATATATGTGTGTGTGTGTGTGTATATATGTATGTGTGTATATATGTGTGTGTGTGTATATATGTATGTGTGTATATATGTGTGTGTGTGTGTGTATATATGTATGTGTGTATATATGTGTGTGTGTGTGTGTGTGTGTATATTAGTGTCAGAAACGCTGCCGACTACCATTTTAAACGGCAGTACTCTACTTTCTGCCCTGTGATTGGCTCAGCTGTTTCAGAGCGATGTGATTGGCTGAGAGTGTATTTATCACTTTACACCTCACCTGATCAATACTCCGCCGTTGAGCTCGTGTAATTAAAATGTTCTGGATGTGAACTTAAGAACAACCCCGAAAACCCAGACTTGTAAACGAGCTGTGAGGAGCTCCTTCAGCAGACCCCGGCTGCTCTCTTTAGTTTCTTTATCCACAGAGAAGCTTCCTTTTAACAAGGACAGAAAATTAGAGTTAACGAGGAGAAGTGAGGAACAAAGAACGCCGGAGAGCTAACGAGAGAGGACAGATGGAGAGAGGAGGTTTTTTGGCCTCCTCTTCATCATCACTCCCACTGACTCCCTCGTTCTGATAGCTTCATTTAGAGGAGAGATGAGGTGTTAGGGATCAATACTGCAGCGTGTGTGTGTGTGTGTGTGTGTGTAGGGTAACCTATATAACAAGGCAGTCAACTTTATGAATGCATTCAATCTGACACACAGAGGAGGATGAGGAGGAGGAGGAGGAAGAGGAGGAGCTTCTCTCTCAGCTGAGCACTGATTGAAGTCCAGGGTGAATATCTGAACATCTATTGGATGGATGCCGTTACATGGAGAAGGAATGCTAACGACTTTGTGTTCCCCTCACTCTTCATCACCAACGGGTCAATACTTCCACTCGATCGTCCTCTTCTGTACGACAAGGGACCTCTATAAGTTAACTCCAGAACAAAACTTACTACAAGTTTTTAACCTGTTATGAAACAGTCTCAATTAAATACTTAATAACTCTATATGACATATATATGTATATATATATATATATTCTTATAATCTGGAGGGAAAGGAGGAGAACCAGAACCAGGACTGAGCGTTGCAGACTGTCAGACCCTGCTGCAGTAAAATTAGAGGCTTTCTAAAGGGAGTCTGGTGAACGGAAGCACTACCACCTTTGTCCACAGGGGTCGCCAGAATCAACACCGAGTTAAAGTTCCTCACATAGACTGTATATAAGAAGTGTACGTAGTGGTGATGTCACTCATTGGTTTGTGGACTGCAGTTATGAAGCCTCGTGTTTGTTGTTTTGTCCGTCGCCATCTTGTTTTTTTTGGCAACCAGTAAACAGGAAGTGACCATATTTGGACTGAGGAGGAGTGACGTAGAGACGCCGTATACGTCTCTGGTGTCGACCTGTCAATCAGTGTGTAGCCCCGCCCTAAAGCATCCCCTGCTTTATGGTCTGTTTGACTCTAAATGGAGCATCATTTACTAAATGAACATCATGCTGTATTGAAGAAGACTTGAAACTAGAGATTGAGACCATAAACTCATGTTTACAATGTTTACTGAGGGAATAAATCAAGAGAGAAGTAGAGTCATTTTCTCATAGACTTCTATACAACCAGAGGAGTCGCCCCCTGGTGGACAGCAGAGAGAATGCAGCTTTAAGACATGAGAATATTGGTCAGAGTTTTGTCTTCCCCTGTTCAACATGTCTGATAAACTCTTAAAGAGACAGTACGTCTATTGATCTCCTTCCTCCTCCCTCCTATATCCTCCATCCTCACCTTCTCCCCTCCTCCTCTCCATCGGTCGCATATGTTATTTTATATTTTACACCAAACTTGATGAATCAGCTTCTTCACCGGCTTCCTGTATGAAACTATAGCTGCAGCAACACACACACACACACACACACACACACACACACACACACACACACACACACACACACACACACACACACACACACACACACACACACACACACACTGCCGCCCTTTCAATGTGAAAGCAGGGAATTGCAATTTGAAACGTTGCTTAAAGAGATCAGTGTCCGATGTGGTGTGTGTCTATGTGTGTGTGTGTGTGTGTGTGTGTGTGTGTGTCTGTGTCTGTGTGTGTGTGTGTGTGTGAAAAAGATATAGAACAGAAACACACTTCTAACACACACACACATGCTCACACACACTGAAATGCACCTGACTCAACAGTTTCCACTTCAGTAGAATCTCTGAATCTAAATGAGGTGTGTGTGTGTGTGTGTGTGTGTGTGTGTGTGTGTGTGTGTGTGTGTGTGTCTGTGTGTGTGTGTGTGTGTGTGTGTGTGTGTGTGTGTGTGTGTGTGTGTGTCTGTGTGTGTGTGTGTGTGTGTGCGTGCCATTTACATGCCTGCACTCTTCTTCTGTGGTGTCTCCACACAGAGATAATTGCAAACATTACATCAGGAAATGATACGTTTTTCAAGGCGTAGCATCGCTGAATGAATCCATGCATGAGTGTGTGTCTTTGTGTGTGTGCGTGTTTGTGTTTGTGTGTGTTGACATGTCGTGGTTGTCGGGGGCAACGCTGTCTGCTTGGTTGTCAATCAGCATTACTGTGACAACGGCGTTGCTGTTGGCGGTGGCGACTGTTGGCAACCTGTCTGATGTCACGACGCGTTCGTGAGCTTGTTAATATTGTGGTTTTATTGAGCTTCTATTCAGGAGTGTGTGTGTGTGTGTGTGTGTGTGTGTGTGTGTGTGTGTGTGTGTGTGTGTGTGTGTGTTACAGACACTTCTAATAGATTCTCTTTATCTCGTCCCTCTCAGGCTTCTCCATTATTCTCTCTCTCTCTCTCTCTTCTTTGTTATTCTGTCTCTCCCTCCGTCTCTCACCTCCTCCTCCCTCCTCCTCCCTCTATCATCATCTCTCCACACCTCATCTCAGTTTCTTTCTTCTTCTCTCTGCCTGTTGTCCACCTGTCCCTCTCCTCCTGCCTACACTCCTCCTCTCAAGATCTTTCTCCTCTCCTGCTAAATACTCCTCCTTTCCTTCTCTCCTCATGCCTCTTCTTATCTCAGTTTTATCCCCTCCCTCCTCTTCCTCCTCTTTTCCAGCTCCCTTTTTTTCTTCTTTTCCTCCTTTCTTCTCGTCATACCTCCTCCTCCTTTTTTGTCTTTTCTTTAGGGTTCTCCTCTTTTCTCCTCTCAATGTTTGTCCTCCTCTACTTTCCTCTTTTTCCTCTTCCTCTCCTCTCCTCCTTTTATTTCCCCCGGGCCTTCCCCTTCCCCTTCCTACTTCCTGCTTCTCCTCCTTTTCTCTCCTTTCTTTACCACATTGTTCTTCTCTTATTCCCATTTTTTCCTCCTTTCTCTTTCTAATAATCCGCTACGTCTGCCTTTCCTCCTTCTCACTCCTTCTCCTCTTCCTCTTTGTCATCTATATCTCATTTCTTCCTCTTCTTTTTCTCCCTCCCTTTCTGTCCCATCTTGCTTTCTCTTCTTATATTGCTCTTCTTCTTTGCTCCTCTTCCTCCTCATTTTCTGCCAGTCCTCTCTCATTTCCCTCCTATTCTCCTCCTCCAGCTCACCGTTTCATTCATCATCACTCAACACCTCCTTTCATTTTCTATTGTCTATTGTCTGCCTTTCCTCTTCCTCCCCCCTCCCCCCTCCTCTAAAACTCTCTCCTCTTCCCTTCTCCTCTTCAGCTTCCTCCTCTCTCTTTATTTCACATCTCCTTCTTCTCCTCTGATCTTCTCTCATCTTCATCTTCCTTTTCATCCTCCTCCGTCTTCCTCCTGGTCCTCCCATTTCTCTCTCCCCTTCATCATCACCTTTCTTCTCGTCCTCCTCTATTCTTCCTCTGTTTTTGAATATTCAGAGCTTCATGTTGGCTTCTGATATCTTTCTCCTCTTCCTCCTCCTCTTCCTCTCTCATTTCCCTCTTCTTCCTCTAATCTTCCTCCATCTCTCCTTTTCATTTATCATCTCTAAACACCTCCTTTTATATTCTCTTATCTATTGCCCGTCTCTTCCCCTCCCTTTCCTCCTCCTTCCCCATCTTCCTCTTCCTTTTCATCCTCCTCCCATTTCCCTCTCCCCTTCATCATCACCTTTCTTCTCCTCCACCTCTATTCTTCCTCTTTATCGTTCTCCCCGTTTTGAATATTTAGTGCTTCATGGCGGCTTCTGACATTTTTCTCCTCTTCCTCCTCATCTGTTTCTCTCTCTTCGTCTTTCATTTCCTCTCTTCCCCCACCTGTACTTCCTCCTCCTCCTCCACCTCCTCCTCCCCCCCTCGTTCTCCTTTCATGTCTTCCTCCACAAACACCTGGAGAAAAGTTTGCAGAGGGATTATTTCTTGGAGTTTTTAATTTCCTTGCTGTTTCTGTCATCTGACTGACAGACGGACGTAACAAAGCTCTGATATGAAAACATCCCAGTCAGCTTAAAGAAATCAGGAGGAAACAGAAAAACCTTCCCGTGTTTATTTTGGATTATCTCTCTCTGCGGAAGCTCCTTTATTTTTTTTTTCACGCCGAACAAGAACATCTGAGGAAGTAAGAAATGTAAAAACTTCTGCTGACAGCCGACCTGTCGACTTGGCAGGATTATCCTTTAACCCTCCGAACTCTGACTCCACCTTTAATTTCCTCTTTGATGGCTCTGAAAGGTTCAAAGACTGAAACAAAATCCGCCGTCACGCGTTCCACTGTGTGGATTTGTTCCAGAAGTCGGTGTGTTTGAGCTTCAAGCAGAGAGAGAGGAACATTTAAAGACGTGTGACAATATGATGGAGTGATTTATTGGTCACTTCAAGGGTCATTGAATGCAACATCAGTTCATTTAATGATATCATTTTGAAGCAGGGCCAAAAAACTTGTTTCGTGGTCAATAGAGCAGCAATAAATGAGCTATCAATCCTTCACAATAAAAGTCATGTGTATTGAAGAAAAGCCCCTAACAAAGCTTATTCGCTTATAAACCAGACTTGTTTCCTATATATATTTTTCACAATAAAAGCCCATTATTTTTGCGGCTTACTCTTTTTGTCCTTGCAGAATTAGAACACTTGTTTTATTGAAGGATAACCTCCAACAAGGCTTTTTCACTGATAAAAACCCTATACATTTTTCTTTACAATAGAAGCCTGTTATTTCTGCTGTTTACTCTACCTCCCTGCATCATTGCTAGACTTGTTTTATTGAAGAGCATCTGAGCACCTCTAATCTGCTGATAAATGTTCACAATAAAAGCCCTTTAATTAAGCTGCTTACTCTTCCTCCTTGCATAATTGATACACTTGTTTTATGAAGTATAGCTGCAAACAAAGCTTATTCCTTGATCAACAGAATGTATCTTCTATAATCTTTCCACAATAACAACAATCCATTATTTCTGCGGTTTACTTTTCTTAGCTCCATCATTGGCAGGCTTGTTTTATTGAAGAATATCCAATAAAGCCCCTCTAATCCGCTGATAAAAACAATTTCCTATATATGTTTCACAATCAAGCCCTCGTTATTTGCTGCTTAATCTTCCTCCCTGCAGTATTAATAGACTTGTTTAATTAAAGTAAAGACAAGCTTATTTGTTGATAAACACAATTTTTGTCCAATACATTTTTCACAATAAAAGCCCCTCTTTTTCCTGCTATTTACTCTTCCTCCGTGAAGCTTTTGTATAGTGTTTTATTAAAGAACATTCACCAATAAAGCATCTCTAATTCGCTCATAAACACAATTCATTTTGTATACATTTTTCACAATAAAAGCCCTCTTTATTTTTGCTGCTTAATCTTCTTCCCTGCAGTAACAGTAGGCTTGTTTTATTGAAGAACAGCTGCGACTAAAGTACGCCAGTTTGGTAATAAACACATTTTTTTTTAACATAAAGTCTTCACAACAAAAGTTCTCTGTTATTTTGTTATTTGAAACCTTGTATCTTGAGGCAGCAGAATCAGGGTTTGTTGTCATTCTTTGAACAAGTGAAGCCGATCTGAAAGTCTCTCATCTCTTCCTTCATTTCAACAATAACCCACTTCCTTTCTCTTTTCTCTCCCAGCTACCTGGCGGTGACCCAGTTCAGTCCGATCCACGCCCGGAAGGCCTTCCCCTGCTTTGACGAGCCCGTCTACAAGGCCACGTTCTCCCTCACGCTCCGCCACGACTCCCAGTACACCTCGCTGTCCAACATGCCCGTGGAGAGCAGCTCGCTGTCGGACGAGGACGGCTGGACCACCAACCGCTTCGCCCGCACCCCACGCATGTCCACCTACTACCTGGCCTGGGCCGTCTGCAACTTCACCTACAGGGAGACGGTGACCGACGGCGGCGTGACGGTCAGTCTCAACACACACACACACACACACACACACACACAACAACCATTACAACCATTACAACCAGTATCAACCAGTATCAACCAGTATCAACCTCTCTGAGCATTTTGTGCAGAATATTTCTACAACAGATGGAACTGGAAAAACAGCACAAGAAAGAACAAAGACGATATATTTAATAGATCTAAAACAATATATGGAAATAAGATAACAAAACAAGAGAAAGCATTATAAAGGTGTTTTCCAAGTCTCAGACTTAATTATCTGCTTTTCTTCAGATGAGACATTTCCTCTTCTCTTCTCCGCTTTTCAAATCTCTGTGATCTTGACTTAATGATCTCAGTATGTTCCCAAAACCAAATGTTGTTGATCCTCTGTCGGCCTTCTTCTTTTTATTCTTCTGGGTTTTATGTTTGTCTCGAGGCTGAGAGTAAAAGTCTCTGTGATGAAACCTGTGTGGATAGAACATGAATTACAAAAGCTAATTATGTCGACATGATGGCACATTTGAAAGAGCTGTATTTAACATTCAGAGCATTAATGTAGCAGCAAACAACTATTGTCTAACTAAAGCATTCACCCTCCAGTTTCCCTCCATTTAAACACTGTTAGCTCTGTCAGCTCTGTTGCTATAGTTTGCACTGTTAGCACCGTTAGCACCGTTAGCTGCAAGCCGCCGTTTCACCAATGCCAATCTTGGATCTTGCACCTTTTAACTACACTGATCACCTCTAAGCTGTGTTTCATGTCATTAAATCCTAAATCTCCAAACATCTCCATATAATATTTGACATAACAAAGTTGTGATAACTTGATATCTAAGACAATAAGAGGAAAAGACGTCAGGACCAGGAAGTAAGAAGTGATTTTACATGTCTACGTCTAGTGACCTCAATTTTCATTCAAACTTGTATTTAAATCTCGAGGAATGAGGGTATGACCTCATTTTCAATGAGGAGAGTATAATTAAAACAGAATAATTACAAACCCCAAAAATAATTAATGAGAAAACAAACCACCAGCCAGCAACAGAACCCACTTACAAACATTGAAGAGCATCATCAATGGTTCCTGTAAGTTATTCCAAGTGTGTTCAGCACGAAAACCCAAAGTAGTTTTAATAAGGACGAGATATATACGATGGCAACGTTTCCATAAACAAACACAAAGCAATGCCGGTCACGTCTTCCTGTTAGAGATGAAATGATGAGCAGAATAACTGTCATCGGTGATAAACCTGAGGGCCGGGTGATAAACTGAATCCAGAGGTTTAAGAGTGGAGGCAGAGGCGTGTCTACACATAACATCAGCAGGTTGCAGCCCTGGAGGGTTGACAGCTTGGGATGTGGGGTGGGGGTCCAGGCCGGGTTTTCAGAGGTGTTTAAATCCAAGAACTCTGGTAAATCCTCTTATAGAACGGACAAGTTATGTAGCTGCAGCATTAAGAACTCCCCAGGTCCAGAAAGTCATATCTGTTTTGTACATAGACTGCATTTAAGAAGTGGAAGTAGTCACCGAGATGTCAGCTATCCGGTTGTGGAACACAGTTTGCTAAATTTGCCGTCAGGGTTTTCTGACCCAAATCTTCTAAGGTTTAGGCAACAAACCTGCTTAGTTGGGTTTAAAAAAAAGTCATGGTTTGGGTTCAAATCAACCCTTCCTGGCATCAAGCCCCAAAGACAAACTTCTCCCATGTGCTTGCCATCTTGGTTATTGGCTTTCACTTGAGTCAGTCACTGTCTTGGTATTTGGTGGTCGAAACTTTTAGGCGACCAAAAATGTTCCCAATTAACCCAGACCGGACAACGCAGTGGTGTCGACCTGTCAATCAGTGTGTAGCCCCGCCCTAAAGCATCCCCTGCTTTATGGTCTGTTTGACTCTAAATGGAGCATCATTTACTAAATGAACATCATGTGTATTGAAGAAGACTTGAAACTAGAGATTGAGACCATAAACTCATTGTTTGATTAAATAAAAAACAGAGAACGCCCTTTAGACTTGTGGTGTTTAGTTTTTGGAGTGCATCATAAAATTCCTTATAATAACTCTTCTCTTATTATTCTATCATTAATTTTACATAATTGGATAAGTTTATTAGTTAAGAATACTAATTAAAGGTGGACAACAACCTTCAGTTTATAATCATGGACGTTTTGAGAACTCGTCATCTTGATAAAATTACACATTCAAGTCATTATCTCATGAAAACGATGATTTATTTCCAGATAATATCTTAATTAAAGGATTATATAATCAGGACAACCGGCGTAAAATATTACATATGATCACTATTCTCCATCTCTATAATGACTCAAAATGTCTAATTCTCACTAATAGATTAAATGTCTCCTGATGATGTAATGAAGTCAGATAGCAGTATGTGTTTCCTCAGGATTACACAGTAATTAAGATGTGAACTCAAGATATCAGTTTGGTGTCTTGAGAATGGAGATAATTAACTTCTGCGTCTGTTCTGAGGTCGACATGTTTCATTACTTCATTTCCTCCCAGCTGATGTGGATCAAAACGTGGAACCTTTTTGGATCAGGTTCAAATATTTTAATTGTGACCTGTGTTTTCAACACAGGGCAAATTATTTGATATGAATAGGTAGAGGATAATATCCCTGATTCAGGGATATTAAAAAAAGTGACATTATTGATCTATTTGTGTTAAAAAAAAGTCAAATAAAATGAAAGTCAAATATTTAATTAATAATAATTTATTTGACTGTATTTTATAAAATACATATATAATAATACAATAAAGTCAAAAAAATAAAATAAAATGAAGGCAAATAAAAAAATAGAATAAAGTCAAACAAAAAAATTAATAAAACAAAGTCAAATAAAATAAATAATAAAATAAAGTAAAATAAAAAAATAAAAGAATAAAGTCAAATAAAATAATAAAATAAAATAAAGTCAAATAAAAAATTGTAATGAAATAAATGAAGTCAAATAAAGTCAAATAAAGTCAAATAATAAAATAAAGACAAATAAAAAAATATTTGATAAAAGTCAAATTTCTAAAAGTCAAAAAATATTTGACTTTTATAAAAAAAAAGTAAAGAAAAAAGACAAATAAAGTCAAATTAAATTAAATTATAAATAAAAAGATATTAAAAAAAATAAATTCAAATACATTTTTTTATAAAATAAAGTCAAAAAAATAAAAAATAAATAAGTCCTATATCTATCTATCTATCTATCTATCTATCTATCTATCTATCTATCTATCTATCTATCTATCTATCTATCTATCTATCTATCTATCTATCTATCTATATATATATATATATATATATATATATGTATCTCTATTTCTAACTATATAAATCTATATAGATCTTATTGAATTATAAAATGAAAAATGGATGGACTGAGCTACACTGTTGACCCTGCTTTGTTTTAGCCTATATTTAGGCTAAAGTATTTGTTTACATATCAGCAAATTGGCACCCTTAAAAGTATGCCAAATTATATTAGCAGCTCCTGTTTGATAAGATAATAATTAATGCATTACTTTGATACTGAAGAGACAAAACCTAAGACATGTTGATTCTAAGGCAAGTTCTGCAGTCATAAGGAGCAACATTTGTCTATGTTTACTGAGTAGATTTAGGGACATAAATAGCTACAGACATCATATGTTATGATAGACTGTGACAGTGAGACTCACACTTAATCAAAAAATATGTGTAGCATGTCTGTGTGTTCAGGTTCGACGGAGTTATGACTCCAAATATAAGAGTGATTTATGACTAGAGTGTGGCATTAAGGCTCTGAGGGTTTTAAATCACTTTAACTGTGAAGCTGCTGCTGACCGTGATGATAAGCAGCCGGTTGTTTCTATATAACCCCCCAATGATCCATTACTGTTCACCTCATGAGGTGTCTCTGCCTCACAGTTTGAAAACAGATTAATTATTCATATATCAGGCTAAGAATCGGCTCCACCTGAGAGTCAGGCTGCTGCATCCGTTTCATGTCTACGCCTCACATTGTTTATCATCAGTTAGGATTCTGATTTGAAAGTCAAAACCTTCCACTGCTGGATTCAGCTGATATCCCATCATCCCTCTAACAACCATAACGTTTAAAAACAGAAATATGCACATGCACGCGTCCAACGCTCCCGTACAAGGACAAACACATGCTCGACCTTGTTTCACCACCTCCTCCTCCTCCTCCTCCTTTTCCCCACCTCCTCCTCCTCCTCCGATCATCTCTCTATCAGCGTAATTACAGCTCATCCATCTCGTCTGCCAGAAAGTCAAGGACAGCTCTCCAACAGACACACACACACACACACACACACACACACACACACACACACACACACACACACACACACACACACACACACACACACACACACACACACACACACACACACTTTTGCCTTCTTGTTACTGAAAGATAATTTTTAGTGAAATGCTGTTTTAATGGGGAATCATATCTGGGTCATTTATAACCATCACCAGTCTCCAACGCTGTCTGTCTGTGTGTGTGTGTGTGTGTGTGTGTGTGTGTGTGTGTGTGTGTGTGTGTGTGTGTGTGTGTGTGTAGTGATATTCGGGTGGAATCAGTCATGCATATGAGTTTTAGTCTTTATAATGAATACATTAATCTTAATTTTTCATTTTCAGTCAGCAAAAATGTTATATCTGCTTTCATTGTTTCACATTCTTCAGAGGTAAATGAAAGTAAAACAAAGCTTACACATTACGACGACATAAGATCTACTTTATTATCTCTGGCCGTGATCGGCTTAAACCAGCACAGTGATCCATAAAACAAACCCAGCAGCTCGTTGAGTATTTGTTGTAGACGTTGGAAGGAGACAAAGCTCGGAGCGGTGGCTTTGACGTTTATCGCCTCGGTAACGTCTATCTGAAGGTAATCGTTCATGTTCAGAGTGCAGAATGTGTGACGGCTCCTTCAGGACTGCGTCTGAGTGACTGACAGCAGTGATCGTCTTTCTGTCTCCTCTCACCGTGTTGTTCTGTTCTACCAATTCAACTCAACCTCATTTTACACATTTCTTGGTGTAAAAGAACATTAACGATGATGCACATACCAAACCTCAGCATGCTTTCCAGCAGAGCATTGTAGAGAGTTAAAATGATCGAGGTGCCCACACCACACAGTCTGAGCAGAAAGTTACGTCTTTAACTTCGTATCTTCGTAAATTTTGTGATAGTGTGTGAGGTTTGTTCATAGACGTTAGCCATTGGTTTGTGGACTGATCTTATGAGGCCTTGAGTTCGGTGAATTTGCTGTCACCATCTTGGATTATGAGCGTCACCATTTGGGCTTTTTTTGCAACCAGTAAATGGAAGCTACCATATATGGACTGAGGAGGAGTGACGTAGAGACGCCGTATACGTCTCTGGTGTCGACCTGTCAATCAGTGTGTAGCCCCGCCCTAAAGCATCCCCTGCTTTATGGTCTGTTTGACTCTAAATGGAGCATCATTTACTAAATGAACATCATGCTGTATTGAAGAAGACTTGAAACTAGAGATTGAGACCATAAACTCATGTTTACAATGTTTACTGAGGGAATAAATCAAGAGAGAAGTAGAGTCATTTTCTCATAGACTTCTATACAACCAGAGGAGTCGCCCCCTGGTGGACAGGAGAGAGAATGCAGCTTTAAGACTCCTCAGCTTTGGCCTCTTTTTTTCAGAAACGGAGGTTGCAGCCTGGGTTTGTTAGTGGAGAAAGTATTCAGTTCCTTTACTGAGGTATAAGTACTAATACCACACCAAGTTTGAATCCTTTCTGTGCAGGAAAAAATATGTATGTATTTTCAGGAATATGTACTTAAAGTATGTATAATATGAATATCGGGATGTCCTCTGTATTTGGGCCTGCAGCTCACCATAAGCCTCCACAGATAATGGATTAATGGGTTTTCCAGGATATGGGGAGGTGCTTCATTTCCCACCAGAAACTACTTAAAGCTGATGTTTCCTAGATATGAGAGATTAGCCAACGACTTGGTAATTCACACACTTACAGCTCTGAATGATATTACTGAGAGACATTAAGCCTCTTCCAAACACTCCTATATTCTAGATGATTCTAAAGTAGCTTCCTACAGCGTGCAGCGTGCGTCATCACTCTACATTAATGCAGACTAATTCAATTAATGGCTGAAGTGAAGTGTTTATTCTCTCTCCTGCTGCTGTCCGACATTACTGAAAGCTTTTGATTTAAAACAAGACAATGTGACCTTTCTTTGCCCTAATGTACTTTATTTGATTATTAGTTGTTGTGTGAACTTGTATTTGTTGCATTAACATGGACTCTGTAACACTTTGGTACACTTTGGTACATTATAATATAATACTGCTTTATGTTATTTTAACAGCTTATTGTTGCACACATAACATTTTATTTACCATCTAGATAGATAGCTAATACTTTGTTCAATGTTTATGAATAATTTGCTAAACATCTACTACCAATATTTAGATAGAAAGTTAATACTTAAAGATTATTAAATACTTTTTAAAACATTGAAAATCATTAATTAATTAGATAACACTTGTATCTAATAATAATTATAGACGTTTAACAAATAATTTGAAAATCATAAACAAATACTTGATATAGTACATCAAATGTTAGAATTTGTCCAAAATCTTCTGTTGATTGTGAACTAAGGTCATCAGAATGTAATTGATGTAATCTCTGTTCAGCTATGATACAATATACATATCATTTATAAACTAATTATTGGATATTACACAAACGATGATAAAGATACATTATACCATATTTGATAATTGGTAAACGTTATTCATCATCATTTAATTGATGGTTATCATAAAGGGTTACCAAGTATATTTAAACCCATGTCATGTATTAATTGTAATATTTCTGAGAACAAAACATTTTTATAATTGCTCAAGAGTCCTATTTTGCTTTTGAGTCCTCACATGGATCCGAAATAAAGAAACCCCCCAAACGCTACATTATATCTGCAAATTAATTCATATCAATGAAATTGCAAGAAACCATTAAAGAACAATAAAAGCCATTATGGTGTTCAAGAAGGAACAATTTGAAGATTTGATATTTAATTCGAGGAAGATTAAAAGTTTGAATTGATGGTGAGGATGCTCTCTCTGTGAAGAGCTGTGAAGAGGACATGAACGTACGGAATGAATCAGTATTCATGAAGACGAAATGTTCAAAACCTGCCACTCATGAATGTACTTCCATTAATCAACAGATGCTGAGCTGCTGTTTGACAGCTGTTCCTTCATTGTTCCACTGTGAAGGGACAGATCAGAGATTAGAAGTGAAGACGTCCTTGTGTCTTTAAAAACAGAATCTGAATCTACATACAGATGAAGAAAAGTGTGCCGGGCATGAGAAGGATCCCGGAAGCGTCACATGCACATGTTCCTCTTAACAAACAGTATCTGGATGCTCTCTCTGTTACAGCGTCGCTTTCATATTAAAATCCATGTATGAGCCCGAAGGCAGAGGAGAAGCTGCTGTCTGTTTGCAGAGCAGCTTCCTCTGACAGAAACATTAATCCACATCCCTCCTCCTCCTCCTCCTCCTCCTCCCAAAAACCTCTGAAAGAAACAGCTTTATATGACGGAAGGAAGAAAAAAAAATACATCCTCCATATTCTTCAAAACCGCTAAAAACATCTTCATCTGACAGACGCGTTCGTGCTTCCATCCTTCCATCCTCCTCAAAAACAGCAGAAAGGAAAGCAGAACATCAGTCGGCACGAAGGAACTCAGTCTCTGCATGAATGATGCAACTCGTTAGTTTCTTGGAGATAATCTCAACATGTAAATCTAGTTATGTAGAAGACGGTGGATAACTAAATAATGTTCATAGGGAGATGCTCTGTGCCTCAGTTAAAATCAATATCTTGTTGCTACTTGAAACAAGATGTGTCCTCGGGCTAAGTGGCAAAACATTTCCATTTTTTATTTCCATTTTGAATAACAACTAACCACATAACGTCAAGCAAATTTACCTTAATTTCCCACAACTTTATATTGCATTTTCAAACAGATTAAACCACTCTAGATATATATCAAAGCACTGTATTAAATATGTATTCATTATTGTGGTTTGTGGGAGATATTACATTTATATGCAACTATATTGCAACAACAAATGAAGGAAACATCATGCCGATCAGATTTGATAATTACACGATGATGGAATCTTGTAATGAATGTCTCTGCCAACTCATTTCAGTAAACATGGAAGGATCACTACCGTAGATCCATGGTTTCAGAGGCCCTCCTGGCTTTCACCAGCAAAAGACCTCGAAGACACGGACAAATGACTCAAAATGACCTAAACAGGTGGACTCTTAGTTTATGAAATTAATCTCAAAATACAGACATTTACGCGCATACAATAAATACAGACCGTGTCCCAATCAATATCCAGTGATTAAACTCAGCCCACTCTCATATTTACCCCTCTAACTGAAGGAAACATGTTTGCATTTCTTGGACATTCAGAAAAAGTGATTCGTCAAATTAAGGTATAAAAACTTTAGAAGCTTTCTTGATTTCAAAGAAAAATGTAATCTGTCAACGTAACACAAGGACTCCTCCATCATTCAGATGATCGGAGCACAAACAGATCTCCAGTCAGTCCAGTCAAACCTCCAGGCTTCATCGTCAACTTTAATTCTTCTTCTTCTTTTTCAGTCTTTCACAGTCTCCTCTTTCTTTCTTCACATCATTCAAAAAACAGCCGTCTGTTTTTCTGTTGTTCTCTCGGCGTGATGTGTCTCTGTAAGAATCTGTGTTCCTGTAATGAGCCGCTTTTCCTTCAGGGCGGATTTAAAGTCTGACAGACTACAAACAAACAAACAAACAAACAACAAACGGTGTGTGTGATGACCCACTGAGACACTCCGGAATCCATAAAAACCTCCATCTTGCAGCCATTTAGCTTGTTATTCCTTCATCTGGTGTAATTCCACCGACTGTCCGCGTCGTAAAGCGGAGTGTGTTGGTGTTTACCTGCCAGCTAGTCGACCGCTGTGAATCTGAACCGCAACAGGTTTCTGCGTGAAACAAAGCAGAAGGAGAGGATGGCGTTTCAAAAGGTTGTTGTGGTGAACGGTGCTGTTTGGTGGCAGGTTAGCTTATGATGAGCCTCTTTAGAGAGAGCTGTTTGGCTATTGGTGGGGAAAATAATGAACAGAACAACACAAAGACATGCAAGCAACAGTTCATTATAAAATTCGTAGCTATACCTAGAAAAATGAATACACTGTCCTTTATAGATATCCCATGAAATATATTCATATGTAATCCACGTAAACGTTAACCAGGAAGTATTAATTCTGCAAAAAAAACCACACAGGACTGGTAAGAGTGGAGGTGAATGGGTTAGGAGTTTGAGAAACCAGTTAATGTTGAACTTTTGTACCGCAATGTTTTCCTCAGCCCAACTAAAAAGTGTTGTTGCCTAAACCTGCTGAAGTTGTTTTCCTGTGTTGACGGAAGTTTATTTTGAAAAGATTGTATTCATGTAACAAGTGGAGATCTACAGGTGTTGCTGGACTTTCTTAGTCATAACTTTTTCTGAAGATATCCTATGAACCGTTGTGTGTGTGAGTGATCGTGAGTGAGTGTGCTACCATGTGTCTGTCCACGGCGTATCTCTCATACTGCTGCAGCAAACTGCGTAATCTTTTTGGCGAGCAGTTACGGCTGCATGGTCAAGGACCTTTAATGGTTGCGGTGAATGGCACTTTCTCACAACACCTTTTATTACCTGTTTAATACCGCCACTGACTGCCTGCTGACTCCTTACACACTACTCTTAAGCTAATGAAACTACAGTACACATAATGCTATACCTCACTGCTGCTTAGCAGGCAGATAACTTGAAGAGTTTATTTACCCGGCCACCTCTAGACTTCCCTTTGCCCCCCCCCAGTTAAATCTCCTAGAAGCACCAGCAGTACACAGTGATGGTTTGTGACATTCAGATTACTAAAGATCTCATCTCATCTCATCTCATCTCATTTTCGTCCGCTTATCCGGGGTCGGGTCGCGGGGGGAGCAGCTCAAGCAGGGGGCCCCAGACTTCCCTTTCCCGGGCCACATTGACCAACTCTGACGGGGGATCCCGAGGCGTTCCCAGGCCAGTGTTGAGATATAATCTCTCCACCTAGTCCTGGGTCTTCCCCGAGGTCTCCTCCCCACTGGACGTGCCTGAAACACCTCCCAAGGAAGGCGCCCAGTGGGCATCCTTGCCAGATGCCCGAACCACCTCAGCTGACTCCTTTCTAAGTAAAGGAGCAGCGGCTCTAATCCGAGTTCCTCACGGATGGCTGAGCTTCTCACCCTATCCCTAAGGGAGACGCCAGCCACCCTTCTGAGAAAACTCATCTCGGCCGCTTGTACCCGCGATCTCGTCCTTTCGGTCATCACCCAGCCCTCATGACCATAGGTGAGGATAGGAACGAAGATCGACCGGTAGATCGAGAGCTTTGCCTTGCGGCTCAGCTCTCTTTTCGTTACAACGGTGCGGTAAAGCGAACGCAATACCGCCCCCGCTGCTCCGATTCTCCGGCCAATCTCACGCTCCATAGTACCCTCACTCGCGAACAAGACCCCGAGGTACTTGAACTCCTTCACTTGGGCTAAGGACTCATTTCCTACCCGGAGTAAGCAATCCATCGGTTTCCTGCTAAGAGTCATGGCCTCAGATTTAGCGGTGCTGATCCTCATCCCAGCCGCTTCACACTCGGCCGCCAGCCGATCCAGTGAGTGCTGAAGGTCACAGGCCGATGATCCAATGAGGACCACATCATCTGCAAAAAGCAGTGACGAGATCCTCAGACCACCGAACTGCAACCCCTCCCCCACCATGACTACGCCTCGATATCCTGTCCATGTATATCACAAACAGGATTGGTGACAAGGCGCAGCCCTGGCGGAGACCAGCACCCACTGAGAACGAAACTGACTGGCTGCCGAGGACGCGAACACAGCTCTCGCTTTGGGAGTACAGGGATTGGATGGCCCTGAGGATAGACCCCTTACCCCATACTCCCGCAGCACCTCCCACAGTTTCTCCCGGGGGACCCGGTCATACGCCTTCTCCAGATCCACAAAACACATGTAGACCGGATGGGCATACTCCCAGGCCCCCTCCAGGATCCTTGCCCGAGCTGATCCGTATTCCAGTCCGGGGCGACCACATCCTCTGCAAAAAGCAGTGCACCTTGAGTCCCTCAGACCACCGGTCAGGCACACTTTCCCCCCCACCAGGTCCCGACTACGCCTTCGATCCACCCTGTCCATGTTATCACAAACAGGAGTTGGTTACCAGGGAGGCTGAGGTTCGGAGATCCACACCCTCCTTTCCAGCACCTTGGAGTAGACTTTACCAGGGAGGCTGAGAAGTGTGACTAATTGGCACACACTCTCTGGTCCCCCTTTTTGAACAGGGGAACCACCACCCCGGTTTGCCACTCCTTTGGCACTGTACCCGAGTCCCACGCGATGTTGAATAGGCGTGTCAACCATGCCAGCCCCTCAACACCCAGAGCCTTTAGCATTTCTGGCTGGATCTCATCAATCCCTGGGGCTTTGCCACTGCGGAGATGTTTGACTACCTCAGTGACCTCCACCAGGGAAATTGACACAAACACCATCAACCTCGAGCTCTGCCTCCAACATAGAGGGCGTGTTATTCGGATTCAGGAGTTCCTCAAAGTGTTCCTTCCAACGTCCGACGACCTCCTCAGTTGAGGTCAACAGAGTCCCATCCTTACTGTACACAGCTTGGATGGTTCCCCGTTTCCCCTCCTGAGGTGCCGGATAGTCTTCCAGAAACACTTTGGTGCCGACCGAAAGTCCTTCTCCATGGCCTCTCCGTTTTCCCACACCCGCTGCTTCGCCTCCGACACGGAGCAGCTGCAGCCCTTATTTTGAAAAGATCCTCCAGGATATCATATCCCGTCCTTCTTCAATCGGAACCACCGGTGTCCACCACGGTGTCCGAGGGTTACCGCCCCTTGAGGAGCCTAAGACCCTGAGGCCACAGGAGATCAGCAATGGAGGCTTTGAACACCGCCCAGGTGTTGCCAGAAAAACTCTGGACTTTCTTCCCAGTTCACCCGCAGTCATAACCAACTTTTCTGAAGATTCGGCCTAGGGTACTCTGGTATCCATCCTCAGCCCCCAACCTCCACAGGAATATGAACCGTTGTTGGAACAGATGTGTGTGTTATGTGATCGTGAGTGAGTGAAGTCCAATAACAACCATGTGTCTGTCCTCCCCACCACGCCTCTCCAGGTGTCTCCATCGTTGCCCACGTGGGCTGCACCCAGCAGAACTACGGAATCCCCTACTGGAGCCCCATTACAGGACTCCATTCAGGTCAAGGACCTTTAAGCTGCTGTTTGGTGAATGGCACAAACAACAGTTTTTCCCCCTCAACCCTAAGGCGCACCTTTTATTACCTGTTTAATACACCCGCCACTGACGCCCTGCCTGCGGAGAAGAATAGACTCCAACCCTTATCCAGGACTACTCTTAAGCTGAGACTGTGCGTGGAGGTAACCCCACCAGATCTAACATAATGCTATCCCTCACTGCTGGTTCCTTTCCCCACAGCGGGCGTTCCACGTCCCCAGAGCCAGCTTCTGCCGCCCGGGTCTGGTCCGTCGAGACCCCTGACCTTTGCCACCCATGTGGCTGCGCACCCGACCCCAGTTTTGGTGGGCCCAATGAAGAGAGGGGGGTTGTTTGTTCTTTGCCCGATCCGTGGCAAACCCGGCCACCAGGCGCTCAAGTCCGTCTGGGCCTAGCTCCAGACCACCTCCGGGCCGGGTCACATCTCCTCTTCTTCCGTTATTCATTGAGGATTTTTGAACCATTCTTAGTCTGGCCCCTCACCTAACCACTCTGCCATGAGAAGCACCAGGAGCACAAGGCTAGACAACAGCCCTCATTCACAGGTTCCACCACGATGGTGACATTCAGATTACTAAAGATCAAGCTTTGGATTTCATGGCCGGCAAAAGATTTCAACATTATACATCAGTTTGAAAAGTGTTTCATGATTAACTATCGCCAAATTAAATATTCAGTCATTAAGTTAATGACTTTTACTGTATTCACATCCTTTCTTTAATGTCACTTTATGACATTGTTTGCTTTCCTCCCAGTTCAAGCAGGTAAAAGCGTTTCTTAACATTTCTTTAATGATATTAAATGTCACATTAACATCCTATAATGATGATGATATACTGTTATATTTTAAAATGATAAAGGTGATTTTAACATTTAATTTTATGTGACAACCTTTATTTTAATGTTTAAAGGTACTTTGCCTGGTTTTTCCTTTAATTTATGAAGAAAATGTTGATTTAGTCTCATGCCTCCAGGGTGAACCAAGTATCAAACATCTGAAAAAAGTCTTGATTAATTTAAGTAAATTGTGGCCTCTTTTAACAACAGCAGAACTACATCAAAACATCAGTTTACAAACTCTCCGACAACTGTTGCAGTATAATCCAAGTCTCATTTATCCAGTCGTATGTTCGCTACTGGAAAACATAATTCCTTCTTTATGAGCTTGTTTGTTTTCTTTGAGCTTTAAGAGGCTGCAGCTGAACCTGCTGTCGGATGATCATTTTAACACCATTTCCAAATATTTATCCCTCAGAAATGAGTATGATTATTAGGACAAAGACTTCCTGTTGGGGTTCTGGGAGAAATGTTTGAACATGTAGAACTGTCCTGGTTTTACCGGGGACATCAGTGAGGTTTTATAAAAGATGAAAGTCACAAAAAGGCATAAATGCTGAATTAATTTATGGTCTACAAACATTTAACCTCTGAATCAGAACCTCCTCAAGATAAATGCAACCCTTTGATTTACTCTCCATGCTGGATAAAAGCTCAGGAGCAAACAGACTAATGGAAAGAAAACATATTTCTGCAACACACAATTGATTTTTTACTCTCTGCTTTTTTTCCTGCTCAAATATTGCTTTTACCTCCTGAGGGAAAACCAGTGGCAACGTACTGGTGGTGTAGACATCAAAACACCCACATCCACTGTTGCTCAGCGTCTACAGGCAACAACTTTATAACAACGACTCCTCTGATCAGCATTTTCAGACTCTCACAGCTCGGTGTGGGTGAAACCAAACAGAAAACTCACGATTCGGATGGTATCACAGATACTCAGCACAAAACTAAAAATTAAACAAACATAACTATTAGAAGTCCCCAATCATGCTTTTTTTTTTTTACCTCTAATTATTGCAGTTCATTGATGATCCATATCTCTACATAAATATTGTTTTTGGTGATTAGTTTTGATATAGCAGTATAGGTCTACAAGCCTCCAGACAATTTTTTTAACCACTTTCCCAGAAATCACCAAATCCGAAAAATCATTTCAAGGTCAGTTTAGACCATCACAAATACTAAATGTTAACCTTGAACGTTGTAATTGTCATCTACAGTGTTTTTTTGATTGCTTAAAAAACTCATTTATGTATTTATATTGAGTTAAAAAATCGTCTCAATAGGAGTGTTAGGAGGTTCAACAGTTCATGATTCCCACTCTAATATTTATATTAATGTGAAAACATCTCCTTCAAACTACTGGAATTATTCAAGTTTCTAACCAATCACTGCAATTTACAAGTTTACATGTGAACACATCATGAAAGCGTTATAATTTACCCATGTCCAATACTAATAGAGCCTGAACGCATCATAAGGTAACTGAATGGAACCTCAGAAACAGAAAGCATTACTGATCTCCTGATCGCATATTTTATACTGAATATCAGCAGATAACGATCGTCAGTAAAACTTTATTTCACACTATGAGGGTTAAACTGTTATTAATCAGGGGATCACATTGTGGGTATTAGTGTTAACTATTCTAATGGTTCAATTTGTGTATATCTTTGAGTCCATTTAGAGTAGTTTTATGGTTATGATTTTTTTTTATATATATCTGGTTATCTTGTACCAAATTCTGCTTTTTGAACAATGTGAACAGGCTGAGAAACTGTGATACTTTCACAGCATGCTCTCACTAGAATAAGGTGTTGTATAGACCTTTTTTACCGAAGATGTCATCAAAAGTATTCACCCACATGTTGGCAACAGAAATGGCATTTTATCCAGAAGGTTTAGCAAACTTTAAACATTGAATCCAAACTGCTGAATGTCTGGTTGTTGCATGTTTTGGTTATCAGAATTTATATTACAACAGAAGACTCCAGCAGTCACTTATCTAAATCCACATGAACAACTCTTTAATGAGATCCTTCGCACTGCACGTATTTAAAAAAGAGATACGAGACTTAAAAGAAGGACAGGACTTTGTTCTTTAAAGACGAGGTGTCTCTCTGCTGGTCGTCTGTTCACTCTCCACTCCTCCTGAAGTCAACAATCATCTCTTTTGTCTTGTTGACATTGACATTGAAGACAGTTATCTTCGCTCTGGCTCTCCGCCTGTCTCTCTTCATCACAGCGGTGTCGTCAGCAAAAGGGTTGATACGATTGGACAGCAGTGCGGCGCTGCAGTCACGGGTCAGCAGTGTTTGTTATGGAGGGATTGTGACTGTCTGAGGTCTGTTGATCTCAAAGTCAAGGAGCCGCATATGCTTCGTAGAGAGTGTGTCACTGTGTTGGTTGGGCTCTTGCGGCGCTCTTATCAGTTGCTAAACCATCCATCAAATTACCGTGGCAACCAAGCGTCCGTCACCCCATCCATCATCCAAGGGCGACAGACGGAGCGACACAATGCAGCGAGAGATGTCACGGATGAGTGGAGAGATAACAAGGGGAAAGGAGAGGAGGGGGAGTAGGTAAAAAAAGATGAAGATCAGATGAGGAGAAAGAAGAAGAGAATAGCAAACTGTAATATTTTGTATATTTTGATTTGACCTTGTGTAAATGTCATCTCTTGATATCCCGACCGACTGATTGGACTAATTCAGTTGTTTCTGGTGAGAAAAAAACACAAAAGACCTTTTCATATCAGGTATCTGGACTGGGAGCTCAAACCTGCAGCTGTCATTTACATGTGTAGTGTTGTTGCTCAGAATTTTATTTTGAAGGGGTTAGGTTGTTGAGACTATTTGATCATGTCTGCTAGTAGGGGACATTTAGAGGGTATTCAATGTATCCTCATAAAAAGGTTCGGATTATATGTTACCAAAAAGCAACAAGGGTCAATCTCCACGCATGCATACCGTCTTTTCAAAATAAACCTCTGTCTTCGGAAGTTTCATTTTCTGTTAAATTAAGGACAAAGTCAACTTTTGTCTACAAATTACCACGCCAATCGTATTCATATATATATATATATATATATATATATATATATATATATATATATATATATATATATATATATATACACAGCTATGAAGGCTGTATGAGAACAGAGAGCATTTAATAAATGAAGAGAGACCCTGTGGATGGTTTATTACTTTGAGTGCACTGAAGTTGTAATGGACAGTCATTGTGGTCATTGAACACGGTTGGACTGAGTGCATTCTCACAGGGATTTATGTCCCTTAATTGCAAATTAATTAGAGACAGGCTGTTACTAGAGACAGACATTTCTTTCTAGTGTTTTGTTTCAGAAGTACTGTATGTTTAAAACCAGTTTGCTGTGATAATTCCCTGCTGCTGCTGTTGTTTTTTTCTCTTAATCTGTTTCACATTAAAAGCTTTTCAGCAGTTCAGACGGGAATAGAACTGTCACCTCCTGAAAAGTATTTCACAGTTAAATGTGTTGAAGAGAGTGTTTCATTAACAGCAGTTTAATGAATAAAGCCAGATCCGCTGGACTTGAAACAATGAACAGAAATGTATTTTTCTATTAAAAATGACTGTTGTTGCACTGAATAATGTGCAGCGCAAAAACGGATTTAATTACCAAAACCAGCAGTGGGGCTGAAGGGACGGTGGTGTCAGTCCAAACTGAAATACCTCAGTGGCTATTGGATGGGTTTATATGAAGCTTGTCATGTTCCACAGAGGATTAACCCTCCTGACTTTGGTGATTCTTTGACTTTCTTCAAGTGCCACCGTTTGGCAGTCACTTCTTGTTTGGATTGGAATATTTCAGTGACTATTGGTCGGGTGAAGTTTGTCATGTTCCCCAGAGGATTACCCTCCTGATATTGGTTTATTTGTCCAACACTTTGGTTTATGACCACATACCTGCAAAACAAATGCACTCTGCCTGCTAATCATGATAGCATGGCGCTATCTTCTTGTTTCCCTCTCTCTGACCCCAATGGATTGAAAAGCAGTGAGAAACGGGACTTAAATTGAAATACTCCTCATTTTCCATTCATCTATACATTTTCTAAACTTCTTAACTGGCCCACACAGGGCTGAATCCCAGCATGCATTGGGTGAGAGGCAGGGTTCACCCCGAGCAAACCGCCACAGTCCGTCACAGAGCGAAGAAACATGGCCGACAAGCTTTCACACTCACTTATACACCGAGAGGCAATTTAAAGTTTCCACTTCAGCTCACTCGCATGTTTTTTAAAACCACGCAGTGAAGGACAGAACATGGAAACTCGGCGGTTCAGTTTTAAACCCAGGATCTCCTGAGAGACGACAGCACGAAACCGTTGAGCCACCGTGCCAAGCTTTTAGTTCAGTTTAAGGAGCACATTTCAGTCCTGGGAGACGTATTGAATGAATATAAGATGATAGTTTGAAGTGAGAACGTCACACAGACCCCTGCCCACCTCCACTGGAGAATGGTTTCTCCTCACCTGGGAGAACACGACTGGAGGCGTTTTCAGGAATCCTCAGGAGATGATTCTCAATTCAGCAGCTCGCTGCCAGTCCACCGAAAGAAGCCACGATTTCAATAAAGCCTCCACTTTCTGAGCAGATATTCACTCGGCTGGCGGCCGCGCTCCGAGATGAGTTCTGGTGGAGGGAGGAGAATGTGGGGAATAAGAGGAGAAGAGCTTTAAAAAGTTAGAATTTTTATTGAAAATCAGTCCTGCTGGGGGAACCGGAGAGGAGAGGAGAAGAGGAGGATTGTGATACAGTGTTCGCATAGATTTAGCATTTGCTGTGGAAGGATGTGTTTTTATCCCTATCAGGAGCATCTGTACGTGTTTTAGAATGTGTTTTTCTCTATGCTCTTGGCTTGAACTGCAGAAATAAATGCAGTTTTTATTGGTGTACTGTGGTGTATTCTACTGCAGTGGTGGAACTCTACAACCTAAAGATATGATTAAAATAATTAGATAGGAAATGATAATTAAATGCATATCTCCTTACTTTTAAGCCTTTTTCTCCACAGGCTACTTCCTCCAAATACTGAAAGCTCTTGTTTATTACTATTTAGTTATAAGAATTAATATTAATTCAAAAACATATGACAGTTAAACAGGTAAATTCTCCTCATTTTGATGTTTCCCTCAGACGTGCAGGGAGCATGCTAACTAGACATCTGCCTAAAGTTTAATTTCAGCTTTACAGAATTAACTTTAATTACTTACAGCTCACATCATCCACAGCTGGTGCTGTTTGTCAATTTAACCGGTAAAAGTGACTGTCGGTGCCGATTTGAGAATTAAAAGCCCCACATCATCTCTTTGTAAATAAACTAAAGTTAAGCTCAGGCCTCCCATTTATTTCAGGGTGGTTAATGTGTTTAGGCTGCAGAAGTGGGAGTCGCAGGGGATGCAGAAAAAGAATCAGCTTCAGGAGAAACGCGACTCAAAGTCACAATATGATGGCCAGTAACGTCGTGTTTGTTACCCACTGAATACCAAGCGTTTTGATGGACCTCGCATCCAGGTTACTTATTGAAAGTAAATGTGTGTTTGTAATGGTGTCAAACAAAAAGGCCATTTAAGTGACTGCCCCCTACTGTTCGGAAGAATATGGGCAGTGTTGCAGATACCTTCCTGTTGGCTTTGCGTGTAATGACGTTGCCTGTAAATTCTGCTTTATGTTCATATTTATTCGACACAAACACAGTTATACATACAGAACAGGATTTACAGTGTGTTTTGTGTTTGGTGTTTTGACTGTACAGATGCCAAAATGTTTTTACAGCTGAGTGAAAACAGAATTTATTAGAGTGGAACTGAAACTGAGAGAGAAATAACAGAGTGACATTACTGGGACGATAATGTTTACCTCCGTGTGTGTGTGTGTGTGTGTGTGTGTGTGTGTGTGTGTGTGTGTGTGTGTGTGTGTGTGTGTGTGTGTGTGTGTGTGTGTGTGTGTGTGTGTGTGTGTGTGTGTGTGTGTGTGTGTGTGTGTGTGAGAAATGACTGCAGTGATACAGCAGCATTACATCATGGTGTGCATTTATGTGTGTGTGTGTGTCCACCCACTTCCATCTGTGTGTGAAAAATGATATGAGTCGTGAGTGTGCTTTTATTTGTGTGTGTGTGTGTGTGTGTGTGTGTGTGTGTGTGTGTGTGTGTGTGTGTGTGTGTGTAGCTAGTCTCTGTCGTCCTTCAGCAGACTGTGAGGTGGTTTGTCTCTGACAGTAAAACCATCCAACACACACACACACACACACACACACACACACACACACACACACACACACACACACACACACACACACACACACACACAACTATTGTTTACATTCACCGCTGCTGATACATGTGTATTGATCAGTGACATCACGACCACCTGTCAGCTTACATTACATTACATTACATTACAGTCATTTAGCAGACGCTTTTATCCAAAGCGACTTACAGGAAGTGTATTCAACATAGGTATTCAAGAGAACTACTAGTCACCAGAAGTCATAAGTGCATCTCCTTTCTTAAACAAGCATCTTAAAGCATAAACCAGAGCAAAAGTATAGTGCAGAGGCAGGTTACTACGAAAACAATAATTGAAACAAACTAATCCGAATATAGTAAGTGCTACAAACTACTACAAATAGGATAAGTGCAGTAAACAAATTCAATAAGTGCTACGAGGAAGGCTCAAGGTCTTACAGTGTTTGTGTGTATTTAAAGGGACTGTGTGTGGGATTTGGTGGCATCTAGCGTTTTGGTTGCACTTACCATCGCCGAGTGCAAAACCATCATTACCGTAGTAACACTACTTTAGGAGCAACAAAAGTCTGATGGCTGCTGGCGGTACCACGGTTTAGCACTCTGGGGCTCAAGTTAGCTTATTTTCGGTAGCATGTAGAGAACTACGGTGGCCTTCAGGTTACATAAAAACGCTGAGGCTCTCTATAAAGCCAGGTTTGGTTTGTCCTTTCTAGGATACTGTAGTCTCAGGTATTTTATAAAAAAAAGTACTTTTTAATACAATAATCTGTATGTACTTTTCATGTTGGGGTTTTAAATAAAAACATCTCGTGTCGTCACCCATTGGTTTGTGGACTGACGTTTTAAAGCCTTGAGTTTGACTGTTGCCCTCTTGGATTACGGCCGTCGCCATGTTGTTTTTTTGCAACCAGTGAACAGGAAGTGACCATATTTGGACTGAGGAGGAGTGACGTAGAGACGCCGTATACGTCTCTGGTGTCGACCTGTCAATCAGTGTGTAGCCCCGCCCTAAAGCATCCCCTGCTTTATGGTCTGTTTGACTCTAAATGGAGCATCATTTACTAAATGAACATCATGCTGTATTGAAGAAGACTTGAAACTAGAGATTGAGACCATAAACTCATGTTTACAATGTTTACTGAGGGAATAAATCAAGAGAGAAGTAGAGTCATTTTCTCATAGACTTCTATACAACCAGAGGAGTCGCCCCCTGATGGACAGGAGAGAGAATGCAAGTTTTAAGACACTTCCAAATTGGCTTCACTCAGCAGAACTGGAGGTTGCCGCCTTCTCTAAATGCTCCATAAATCCCTCTTTACATAAAAAAGGCACAGATGTGTTAAGGCACATTTTTGGGAGCCACTGTTTATATTTCCCTTCTCAGTGAATGAATACGGATGGTTTTGGTGACCTGGTAAGACTTTAAGACGAGATAAATCGCCCACTCTCTCGCTTACAGAATAATGAACATGCTGTAGACTTTGTGTGCAGTGTGAAGATATGTTGAACAGCTGACCACAGACACTGGATCCCTTTTGGATCAGACAGCAGCAGCTCATTTTCTCTTGCAAACTTGCCAAATTGCTTTTAGTCTAGAAACTATTTTCTTTTTTTAAGAAAATTGACTCAGATGGAGCAGATGTCTGTCTGTCTGCCAGGCTGAGAGAATCACTTCAGTTGAAAGAATCAGTTGGGAGCCACTGAAGTGAAACGTTTCTGAAGGAGAAAGACGGACAGATTGATACCACAGCAGCAAATAAGAAGTTGGTACCGAAAGCCATTTAAAAATATCGATCCAAAAGTTTTTGTTTTCAATTTTATTTTCATTGAGGTTGCAAAAGTCTCACAGACAGACGTAAAATGCTGTTGTGTGTTTTCTGCTGGTAAACGGTGAGAATCTCACTGCAGCAGGTTACCTGTTTCAGTCTGTTCTCCATAAACAGAGGTTCTACAAAATGTTAACAACCAACATTTAAATGTTTAAGGCTTCATGTTACTTTTATTTTCGGTGGAAGTTTGAGGCACGATAGCAGCCGACCTGTTCTCACCCTCAACCATAGACTGTATAAGAAGTCCATGTAGTCATTTTGACATCACCCATTGGTTTGTCCTTTGTGAAACGAAACATAAACGCTAAGTTTGTGCTTGTTATGTAACGCTGTTATGCTTGTATCGCTACGTTGTATCGCTACGTTGTATCGCTACGTTGTATCGCTACGTTGTATCGCTACGTTGTATCGCTACGTTGTATCGCTACGTTGTATCGCTACTTTGTATCGCTACATTGTATCGCTACGTTGTAATACTTTATTGTAACGCTTCATTGTAACGCTTCATTGTAACGCTTCATTGTAACGCTTCATTGTAACGCTTCATTGTATCGCTTCATTGTAACGCTTCATTGTAACGCTTCATTGTAACGCTTCATTGTATCGCTTCATTGTATCGCTTCATTGTAACGCTTCATTGTATCGCTTCATTGTAACGCTTCATTGTAACGCTTCATTGTAACGCTTCATTGTAACGCTTCATTGTATCGCTTCATTGTAACGCTTCATTGTATCGCTTTATTGTAACGCTTCATTGTAACGCTTCATTGTAACGCTTCATTGTAACGCTTCATTGTAACGCTTCATTGTATCGCTTTATTGTATCGCTTTATTGTAACGCTTCATTGTATCGCTTCATTGTATCGCTTCATTGTAACGCTTCATTGTTCAGTACTTCGTTGCGCTAAATTGTAATGCTACAATGTAATGCTATGTTGAGTTGCTACAATGTAATGCTATGTTGAGTTGCTACAATGTAATGCTACATTGTTATGCCTCGTGTAATGCTACGTTGTGATGTTATTATTCAAACACAAACCATGATCTTTTTTCTAACCCTAACCAAGTAGTTTAATAACCTAAACCTAAACAATCGAGAAGAAAGTGATTTACTGCTGCTTTAAAAGTTCTTTTACTTTTACTCACAAGCTTAAATTGTAATACACAAACCCTTAGATAGTATCCAGTGTTTCATTATTAAATACACATCAGGACCTTTACCAAATTATAGAAATGGTCTGAAACCAACAGGTTTTGAAATCTTCATGCATCCCACAACAAACACACAAGCACACACACTGTCGGCATGTTGGTCTCTCAATGAGGTCACTGCAGTCATGTGACCTGGCAGGATTGATTATTGATTGGCGTTTGGCACACGAGGTCTCGTATGAGTGTGTTGATAACGGACAGATGTACTATACTGTTATGCTTTTAAGGTTAATTCACTGTGGAAATTAAGCATTTTGTGTTTATTTCTAATCACAAAAACAGTTAAAAGAAGGTGTAGCTTTTCCTAAACTACAACAAACCCATTACTATTAATTGATTCATGTACTTGTTTTTTATTTATTCATTGTCATTATTATTATTGTTAGCGTTTGTAATACATATTTATTTATGTAGTCATTTATTTATTATCTTATACATTTATGAAGTCATTTATGTTGTTACATTTTTTTTATGTATTTATTTATGTTTTTATTGAACTTGCATATCAACATAAGCTTGAGCATTTATTTATTTATTTCCTTCACCTTTCCGCCTCTATTTGTTGGACATACCTTCACGTTCTTATGGTCACCGTTATTCAAATATGATTAAATGACATTCTAATTAACACAATTTCACACATGCACACAAACAATCAAAATCCTACCAACAGAAATAACAAAAAAAAAACGTTCAAATTCAAATCATAGCGTCGGTTTCATACATATTTCGTTAATGTCTGTCTAATTTGTCACTTTGGTAGGAGGGTTACCAACATATATTGGTACTGACAAAAATATTGGAATCCAGAGAAAAGAAAAATGTTATTATCCATTTTGTTTTTGTCTCTGGAAGTCATTATTTCCTGTTGCAGCTGTAAATGTATTTGAACCAAACGTCGACCTGACTCCATTATTTTGTCTGGAGAGCCGAACATGAGCCGGTCCTGATCCACTTATCCTCTCCGTAGGCTTGACCTGCCTCGCACTGGCCTGGTTCCATTTCTTTCACCCTCTCTGACTCTGTGTACATAAAAACCCTCAAATTAAATTTCCGTGTCTCTGCAGATTTGAACTTAAACTCGACCTGATTGTATTATTTCCTCTGCAGAGTCAAACACACCCTGTTCTGTTTGTCTCCTTGTAGATTTGATTGTAAACTCTGCCAAATTTAATTTCCCTCTACGTATAAAAAAAAACTTGGCTTAATTCCATTTTGTTCTCTGCAGAGCTGAGCAGGCTCTAATTCCATTTCCTCTCCCGGTATCTGTTACTAAATCCATCTCTATTAAAACTGGCCTGATTCTATATTGCCTTTTTTCTGTGTCTTTTGTTGTTTTAGATTCGTTTGTACGCCCGGCCGGATGCCATCGCCAGCGGAGCCGGTGACTACGCTCTCCACATCACCAAGAGGCTTCTGGGATTCTACCAGGACTACTTCAAAGTCCAGTACTCACTGCCCAAGCTAGGTAAGGCTGCTGACGTCTTCTTCTTCTCTGCTCTGATGTTTGAATTCCTGTCAGCTCTCTTTGAATGAAAACCACACTGTTAATTTTATATCCCCCCCCCGCTGATTTAAATTAAGAGAGAGCGAACCTCTTCCGGCTTGGCTGTCCTTTTTAAGAGAAGTCAGCCAACTCTTTGTCCTTCACACAATCACTGTCGGGTTCATCAATTTGTTCTCTTATCAGGTGAAGAAAACTCTCCGTCCTCCTTTTTCTCCCTAAGTGTCAGAGGGATGTACAGTGTGATTAGATCTGGGACTTGAACCTTAAACGTTTGTGTTCAGACATTTAACACCAGAGCTTTTGAGAGTTTTAGATTATTTAATTATGAAAAACAAATTCTGTGCAAAGATGTGTTAAAACTCAGCAAAGTATGGCATCAAAGTAAAGGACTGCACTGTGTTGCACTGAAACCCAATGCTAACTGTGTCACCTTCTACTTCTCATTCTTACACTCAGCTTCACATTAAGAACATGAAGTGTGTTCTCACTTCCACTGCAACAATCGGATTGAATATCTTAAGGTTTTATACTTTGAAGCTTCTAAAATGGATTTGTATGGTATTAACAGCTGGTGATGGTTATATTGCATGAAAAGAGACGTGACGGTGAAGCGTTGAAAGAAGTGGAAGTGGCACTTACGAAGTGGAAGTTACTGTAAAATGGAAACAAAGAAAGACGTTTGTTTGACAGTTTAGGTGGATGGGATTAAAGGAGAAGAAGTTTTAGTGGAAGGGGAGGCACTGAAAGGAGTTGAAGTGTTAATCCCAATGCCTCTATGTGACATACTGGGTAAACTGGACCATCAGAGTGGTATCAAACGGCGGGGCTTTTGGAAGAGACAAACCCAGACCTGGCACCAGGCGGCATTGCTGGGCCCGCTGGAGGCAAGGGGGACACGGGGGAACCAGAACCAAGACCACCAGACCCTGCTGCAGTACAACAAGACGTTTTGTAAAGGGACTCTCGTTTGTCCACAGGGAACGCCAAAATCAGCACCAAAAAAAGAGTTCCTGGTAGTAGCTTTAATTGTAATACTTGCGGACAGTACTAAGACAATGAAAGACAATTGTTTAAAAGATTATGTGGAAGTGATGAAGCAGTAGAAGTTGCAGTTGAATTGAAACAAGAAGATAAAGTTTCACTTGTAAAGCGAAGATTAAAAGGAGTTGAAACTTCAGTTGCAACAGCTTAAATGTCTTTAAAAAATATTCCATGTAGCTCTGGGGTTCTATTTTTATAGCAGCAACAGCACGAGTCGAAGTTGGACTTGGCAGTTTAATAAATGAAAGTAGTTGAAGTGCTGAAAGGAGTCGAAATGTCACATATTGTTAAAAGAGTACAGTTAGATGTGCAGCAATCAATGGGCCACCAATGGAAACTGGACTTTTTAGAATAGCATCCCCTTTGGGATTGCAGTAGACCCTTAATCCTGGTTTCTTTTCGAGTTTAAAGTATTTTGTTCAGCATTGGGACGCTTTTCTTCCTGTGCTAAAGGTTTTGGTTCAGGGTGTGAATCCCTCAGTCTCTCAGCGGTAGTTCTTATCCGTGCGTGACCATGTTTGTCGTGTACACTCCGTCTCTCCCCTCCAAGTTAATGAATCGTGTCAGAACGAGTCGAATTCCATCTCCCCATCCTGCGTCTTCGTCTTCTGTCTTCATAATTGTTTGTGTTTTACACTTCTGTCCTGCCAGAATCAATTAGCCGTGTCACAGCGGTGCATTTCCTATTTTTTTCCCCTCTCCACACCCAAACTACGCTAATGTGATCCCCGTGGCTCCATATTGTGTATGTCAGACACTTCCTCCCTGTCCACATTCATTCATCACATTCGAAATTCACTTTCAGTCAAAGCTTCCTGTTTGTTACCATCTGCTCAGGATTAGGCCTGACATTTGGCTTCCCCTTCCTGACCTTTACACTGAGATAAGCTGCATGAAAATGGTATTCCACGCTGAACTGAAGGTGATGTCACATCCTGTGGTCCAAACACCAGGTAGCACAAAGTTCAGGTGGAAACCTTGTATTTCAGCTTGTCAAGAACTCAGAAGAAGTCTGTGAAGTTTTGAAATCCTTCAAAGGTTTTTTTCAGGAGCCAACTAGAGTTACGATCATAGAAACGTGATCTTGTTTGAGATTATAAAAATCTCTTCCAGTGCAGATACATTTTATTCCAAAAGAGTGCTGCAGGGTAAATATATGTTATAGCAAATAGTGCAAGTAGTAGATTTTTACCATTTCACAGGACGCATACGGAACCGAACATCTTGTTCTGAATGGTTCGGGACGAATCCATACATACATAAATGAAAAAAGCTCCTTGTGACCAAAAGTTCGACATCCTTTAAATGAATGAATGCAGAGTTTGGGGCCGTTGATATGTTGCCTCAAAAACTTGTGGAAAACGCCAGCTGCCACTTTCATGGATTTAACCAAGGTGCTTGGGGGAAGTTGCTCTACTGTCACACCTGCCGTTACTAAGCAACCAAAAGCTGCGTGATGCAATGACATTGGTGATGAATTTGTGGTTATTAAGCAATAAGCCTTAATGGTTAGACTAGATTAAGATAAATGGATTTTAGGCACCACAAATTCCTCACAGTAGCTCTACTGCTTGGTTTGTCTGTAGCAATGTGGCTCAACCAGATGTTGAAGCGAGTAAAATATTCTGTGGGAGGGATGGCGAAGCTCCAGTAGTCCTGAACTGAAATGATTAACTGATTAAACTGCTGCCAGCTCTGATTTGTTGTTAAACTATTTTTCTACCGGGTTGCAGACGCCACTCCTTGAAATATTTGAACACCAAGACAGCGTTGCTCTTTTGACATGTGAACAACCCCTAAGTGTTTCCTAGAATTGTCTTTTCTCTTTGGAATTGGATCTTCTGGGGAATAATTTGACGAAGCAAGTGGTGTTTCCTTCTCATCTTGAGACTTCTATTGTCAGATGGGTTCTACTGGTCCACAATGTTCTGAAAACCACCACAGACTCTTGTGGATCTGTTCAGGATGCTCTGCTCAACCGCGGCCCTCGGTAAACCTGGAACGCCTGTCAGGCTCGTGATCGATGACGCTCCAGAATCAGTACGCTGATCTAATGCTCAAAGCATGGCTGTGTTCTGCTAACTGGAGTTTATTCTCACTACAAATCAACCCGAGCCCACATTCCTAAAGCAGAGCTGAATACGTTTGGCCCAGAGCTGCAAGACTTTTGGTCCTCCAGTGCACAAACACTCTGTCTTTTGTTGCAGAAAATACCTCCTAAAGATCTTTCTCTGCCTCGGTATCTCTGGGCTTAAAGCTTTACACTCCAACCAGATCGTGAAGAAAATGGAAAGAAGAATCTCTGAGGTGCTTCAGTGATTTTATAATCGTAATAATCTTTTTTCAAAACCCAGGTTACATAGTTGTAGAAAGAAATTGAAATCATTAGATTTTACTGCACTATAATAAAATATATGTAAAAGAAAATCTCGGGAATTATACCTCAGGATAAGGTCTCTGATGAAAATCTATTTAAGAGCAGATTTCAAAGATGGTCTGAGTTATCCAGCCTTATGGCCTCGGGCAGGATCATCCAGAGCCTCAGGGCCACGGCTGTGAAGACTCTGTCCACTGTGGTTCAGGCCGGGACTCTGGAGCAGAGAGAGACAGCTGCAGAGTATAGTACCAAGAGGTTCAAAATATAGCAAAGTGCAAGGCCAAGAAGAGACATAACAGTAGTAAATAAGAGGTTTGAATCCATTCTACAGCACATTGTAATAGTCTGGTAGCTGCGTCCTTTAGTGTCTGTCGATAGATTTTTGCTACAGAATAAAGAAGAGGTTGTGGCATAAAATCTGTGTCTTTAAATGTAGATTGTACTTTAAAAAAATATATATATATATACAAGATTATACAAACTGTGGTTTGCTGATATTTGAGCATGTAGGGGGTAAAGAGGTCCAGTACCAGGTAGCAACCTCTGTTTCTACAAAGTGTGTTAAAGCTGCATTCTCTCTCCTGTCCACCAGGGGGCGACTCCTCTGGTTGTATAGAAGTCTATGAGAAAATGACTCTACTTCTCTCTTGATTTATTCCCTCAGTAAACATTGTAAACATGAGTTTATGGTCTCAATCTCTAGTTTCAAGTCTTCTTCAATACAGCATGATGTTCATTTAGTAAATGATGCTCCATTTAGAGTCAAACAGACCATAAAGCAGGGGATGCTTTAGGGCGGGTAACAGCGTTGTCTGGTCTGGTAGTTGTCTGTGTTTGTGTGTTAGAACTTTAACCCCTTTTACAGTGCATTTTCACTTCATGAAAGTTTATTGTAAAAATCTTCTATTCAGCATTTGGCTGTACTTAGCTCAACCCTCTAGTTTCACTTCTGGTTGCCAAAAAAACAAGATGGTGCTTTCTTCACCAGAGATGTGGTGGTTAGAGTCCAGGTGATGGTCCACGGTGGACTTCCTTGAGGGAGTCCTGAAGGTGAAGATAAAGCGGAGCTCCAGTATCTCTCCATCTTCTCCACCAGTGGAGGATAAAAAGCTGTCAGTTTATCAGTTCGTCGCATTGATTCTGGAGCAACATGTGACTAAATCTCCCAGCATGCCTCGGTTTGCTTGGTGGTCCATCACGAGTAGATAAAGCAAGTTGATGCAAAAAAAAAAAAAAAAACTGTTAGTGTTGCTTCTTGTGCTGCTGATCCGGAGTCAGACTCTCACATGGACCGATGGAGTCAGTAAAGGATAACACGGACATTTTGCCCGAACAGAAGTCCAGAAATCCCCTCATGGCCTCTCGGCTCGGCAAGTTTGAGTTCAAATTAGCTCCAAACTCAAGTGTGGCTGCATAAATGCAAAGAGAGAGAACTCCCTCTGTGAGAATCCGTCTTTGATTTCACTTTCTGTTTTAAATCCAGTCAGATATTTTGTGATAGTTTGTGTGTGTGTGAGCAGTGACTGAATGCATTCTTCCATTATGAATGTGTGTGTGTGTGTGTGTGTGTGTGTGTGTGTGTGTGTGTGTGTGTGTGTGTGTGTGTTCATCTACATATATATACATAACCATGGGCTCTGTGTGTGTGTGTGTGTGTGTGTGTGTGCATTCATACTGATGTTGACATCAGTCTTTACCACAGCTTCACTTTCTGCATGTGTGTGTGTGTTTCTGCACGTGTGTGTGTGTGTGTGTGTGTGTGTGTGTGTGTGTGTGTGTGTGTGTGTGTGTGTGTGTGTGTGTGTGTGTGTGTGTGTTTCAGTGTGTGTGTGTGTGGTCCCAGAGCCTCAGGGCTCCATCTGTTGTCATGCAGGGCATCGAGCTCCCGAGAGACGGAGAGAAATGATGAGCTGAGAACCAAATTTAAAGAGACAGAGTGAAATCTGCCCGGTGCAGACGGATGATAACACAGATCATAACTATGACGAATACTTTTGTTTTCTGTCCCGTTAGAGACGAGTACATCCATCAGTTTATCCGACTCTTTGGTCCAAACGTCTCAGCATCGACCATCAAGAGTCTCAACAACACAACCAATATAAACTCACTCAGGCTGGTCTCATCCAGCATTTATAGCCATACCTACGAAAGATAATGCGCTGTTAACGTAGATACACCAGGAGATCCTCGTGTTGTTTGTTGTGTCATCCAGGAGAACGCTGTTTTATTCCTCATGTGAAACAATGTTGATTTATTTGTCATGTAACATTGTTATTGTAACCCAAACAACGATCTTTTTAAAAACCTAACTAAGACGTTTTTTTTGCCTAAACCTGACTAAGTTGTTTCCTGTGAAGATGGAAGTTTATTTTGAAAAGACTGTATTCATGTCACGAGTGAAATTTAGTAGAGAAATGCAAGGAAAATGAGGAGTAACTTTTTGTAGGATATCATATGACCCGTATCATATGATACATTGACTCAATACAGAGTACTAGAAAATATTTAGTGGAAGAAAAATGAACGCAAATCAGTGTAAACAGACTTCAACGGCAACAAAAGTTATAATAAATCCTTAAAAATGTAACAAAAAATAAACAGTAAACCAAACATTTCACATGAAGGAGTTTGTTGTTCACATCACTGAACACAATCATTTCCTTTCAGTGAAGATTATCCAGAAAATGCTTTGTTTAGCAATAGCTTAGCACAATTTGTTGTGTTTGGATTTCCTCTGTTAGTCTTACATATTTACATTATGAATTTATATTCATTTTTACATATATACACAGAAAAATATCAGGGTAACACCTAGTGAGGATTCAAGACAAAAAAATGACGTGCTGACGCTAAAGCTCATGTTTAGTCAAAGAGAAAAAAAATGGTCAGGTTGTCCTTTAATGCATGAATCCCTCCTTCATTTATTGTAATCTCTCTACTGTTTGTAGTGAAGACTTAAAATGGCCAAAAAGAACAGAAAAGAAACTTCTCATAAGATAAGATAAGATAAGATAAGATAAGATAAGATAATGCTTTATTAGTCCTACAGCGGGGAGATTTGCAGGATTACAGCAGCAGAGAGGATAGTAAGTAAAAAATACAAGATCAAAACAAATATTATAAATAAGTAAAAAAAATCCACAATAACTAAAATATTATATAAACAGACAGAATCATTTTAGTATTGCACAGATTGTTTATATGCATATTGAAATAACAATGTTTTCATAGTAACAATCTAAAAATGTTGAAACTGGTGTGTTCTGATTGTGAGGCGCTGAAACCAAACCTCCATGTTTGATTGTAGTTGTATTGAAGCATCACTGGTTCTACTTCATAATCACCTGTTTGACACTAAACTCACTCAGTTCAGCTGCGTCTCCTTTTCTCTCTGCCGACTGCAGACCATAATGAAGAGACGGTAAACAGACCGGAGTGAACGTCAGCGCATGTGAAGCAGCTGTCGGTCCGACATCACCTCGTTAGTAACGCTGTGATAATTAAAAGAAGTGAGCAGTCGCTGCTGTTTCACGTTAATGACGACGGCTTTTCTACGACATCAGCAAAAGGTCCTGTTAGCGTGAACGAGTCTGACGAAGTCAACAGATGGAAGATTCTGCTTTAGCTGAAATGAATGTTTCCAGATGCAGTTGAAATCACACATGCAAACTTCACTGTGTTAATGCATGTAAAGGGATAAAAAACATAAAATATTCTTCTTATTGCCAACTGTTAATCCACAACGATATTTAATAAGGAATGACTTCACGTGTTTAGAAAGTTGTGTCTTACCTCTAAGCTGCAGGTTTTATGCTGTATACAATTTAAGATTATCCTTTACTGCAGTAAGAGTACTAATACCATACTTAGAAAATACTCCACTGAAAGTAAAAGGCATGCATTCCCTCACTTAAGTAGAAGTATGTAAATATTATTATCAGAAAAAGGTTTTCACATTCAAAGAATTTGCCTCTGTGTTTGGTACAAAATATAAACATTTTTTTTAAAAGAAATCTAAATAATGCAAATTTAAAGTCTAGAACATGAATAAAGAATCAAAATGAAGTAAAATAAGATAATCCTTTATTAGTCCCACAGCGGGGACATTTGCAAAAGTACAATATTTACCTCTTATATTGTGTGGAGAAATTGAAAGTAAAGTAAAAGTACCTCATATTTACACTGGAGTACAGCACTTCAGTAAAATGTAGTTATTTAAATTCTCATCTCAAACTTGACTAAGTTATAAGAAACAGTAAAAGTTCCTGTTTCACCCTAAATGTAAAAAAAGTTTAGTGCAAAAACTATGCAAATAGTTAACTTTGATTTTTATTGTCACATTTATAAAAAATAAATCAACTTTATGTTCAGTGTCTCATTTAAAGACACTTTAACATGCAAAGTACCGAACCTCTAACTTTTCACCCCTGACCCACAGCTGCACCCAAAAGATTAATAACCATATTTCATGAAGTATATTGGTGTCTATTCAACTTTAAGTCTCCGAGCAGATGAATTTAGAATCCTAAATCTGTAGCTGAGGCTTCGTTCTTCGCCTCCTTTCTTCTAACATGAAACAGAAACTTGGAGATTGGAGACTTCCTTCCTGTAGAAGCTCTCTCCCAGCGCGGGACCAGTTCTGTCCTCCTCACCCGGGAGGAGGAGTCAGCTGGTAAACGAATAACGCTTCTCTCCAGGCTTCCGTAGGAGTTTCATCCGACGGTTCCAACGGAGAGTAACTCTTACTGAGGCTCAGGTGATCTGAAACCGTCGGGAGGTTCCACTGAATCTCTGAGTGTGTGTGTGTCTGTCTGTGTGTGTGTGTGTGTGTGTGTGTGTGTGTGTGTGTGTGTGTGTGTGTGTGTGTGTGTGTGTGTGTGTGTGTGTGTGTGTGTGTGTGTGTGTCTGTGTGTGTGTGTGAACGCGCCAAGTGGACTAATGTGTTCTGTTGAGTTCTGGCTCCATCTGGGATCCACAGAGACACACAGACATCCTGCCTGAGGTCCAACACACACACTCACACACACACACACACACACACACACACACACACACACACACACACACACACACACACACACACACACACACACACGGTCTCCTCTACTTTGTGTATCATCTTTTCTTCCCGTCTTTCTTTTTCTCTTCCTCTTTGTCTCTAGTTCTTTCTCTCATGCCGTCGCCTCGGGCCGACACACAACAACAGATGGACTAAACTCAAACGCACACACACAAACTCAAACGCGCCACACACACACACACACACACACACACACACACACACACACACACACACACACACACACACACACACACACACACACTCGGCGCTGCAGGCCCGTCAGCTGTCTGCCTGCTGCTGCCTCAGTGGAGCTGAGCGCTCCAGTCTCCTCCAGTCGCTTCATCCAGAAGATGTTTGAAGGAATTTAGCAAAAAAATATTCTATGAAGTCAGGATCTTTTTTAGACTTTTTTTTTTGAATAAAGTTTCCTCACAGAGTAAAAGAGGCAGAAATAACTCAAGAAACTGAAACTCTTTTCCGCTGAAGATGAGCAAGAGATTCATTGGGATCCGATGGGCCCAGACCACATCCTGAGGTGGTCTGGCCCACATTGAGGTCAGATCTCAATGAGGTGTGAACGCACAATCCGGACAATTTATCAAACGTAGGTCTCCATCATCTTCTGCAGCAAGAGAAGAAGATTCTGATTCTGCTGCTTCAATTTAAAAATAACAAAATAACGGGGCTCTTATTGTGAAGGAAATGAAATGTGTTGATCACAGTATTAGCGTAGCTTTGTTAGCAGCTAGTCTTCAATAAAATAAGTCTTCTGAAACTGCGAGGAAGCAGCAAATATTACAAATAATTTAGCCAAAATGAAATGTGTTCATCACTGTCTGATCAGGCCGGTCACATTAAAGAGTCAAATATAGACACATGTATGAAGACACGATTAAGTTTTCATCTGATGCATCTGTAACCACGGGCAAAGTGACAGAACTTTATTTAAACATTTCAGTAGAGATCCCAAAAGTGTCTTAATTGTAACATATAGAATATTCCCCTTTCATGCCAAAGATGCAGCCATAAAAACATTTAATATTTCAACATATCACAAAGGATCAAATCGCTTCCATAAAGGCTGATAACCTGCAGAGATATCTTATCTTCTTACCAAATGCTTTCGTTGCTCTCTGATAGTAAAGCCTAGTGACTAATTCCACCAGTGTCCCTCTGCTGTATGTAGCGTTTTAGCATCTTTCAGCTCTTTGTTTTGGTTTTACGTCCCAAAACTTATTTTAGGCACCATTTATAGAAAGCCGAATTAGCTTAGTGGCTCCTATTTGCATTGTACCCGTGTATATTCAGACAACTATCTATGGATGACTTTGATGCTGAAGAAAACGTAAAAACGTGAGTTCTGCAGTTATCAAATTTTGCTTTTCTTACGTTATTTATGATGGACATCCTCAGGAAATGGAGCACAATTAACAGGCATATTCTTTATATTTTCCAGAACTGAAAATCATTGGTGACCATTTTATAATCTTTTGCACTGGAAACCAGTAGAATAATCTCGACCCATTAGATGAATCCTCTTCTTCTAAGAAAACTAAATGCATAGAACTAGAAATGTCTCGTTAAGGAGATTGAATTGAGTTTGATATGAAATGTTTCCCATCAGATCAGCTGCTCTCCTGTCCTTTAAAGATGCTCTGTCGTCTGTTTCTCTGCTGCCGGCACAAAGCAGGCAGAAAAAGAATGAAGATCTTATCTCCGTTATCTTCCTCCAAAGTCTTTTAGCAACACTTTCTCTCCATGACCTCGGCTCTGAGAGCTAATTTAAAGGTTGTTCTGCGGTTCAGAGGACCGGATGGCTGAACCCCGGGTCTCTCTGGGACACGGTCTCTGTTTCAAAGCAGTTTTAGGGGGAAAACCAGCCAGAGGTGAGGGATTTATATCCAGCAGTGAGCAAAGCAGAGCCAGAACCATCCAGGACCGCTGAGAGGAGTTTAAAGGGATTATTTCCACACCACAAAAACCAAGCTGGAGGACGACAGTCACAGATGAGACTCGGAGTGTCTCAGATCCTGGGGAGATACCGAGGTGAATGGATTTCAGCTGGGGAGACCACATCGGGTTCAGGGTTAACAAGCCGATCGCTGCTGTTCAGCTAGAACAAGAGAGCGCGTTGTGTTTGTGTGAGGAGATTAAATTGCTTTTCTGCAGACTCTCTGTGGGGCCTCGGGATGATGATGTTGGTTCAAAGCCACACAGAACCGCATGGAGGCTGTCGCTGTTCACAGAATATATTAGTCTGTGTTGAAAATGGCAAAGGGTTTAAATGTTAATAGCCTGCACAGTAAAGAACCTGCAGTGATTTCACAGAAAATCTGTGACCCAAAGTAACCTCATTCAACGGTTCCTGTTATATATTATTTTAGCATTTTTAGCATTTTTTAGCATTTTATTTTTACAAAAGTCCAGCAATACGTGTCAATTTGGCCTCTATGGTTGCCTTTATAGATAAATATCTTGTAAACAAAGTTAGTAAAAGTTTAAACACCAAAGCATGGATGACATTTTGTACCATCTTGTCATTTGCAAATTCCTTCATCATATCAAGTGTGGATTGTAAAAAGAAAGGTTCTTGAAATGAGGCATTATAGAAAAACGTTTTCAAGAATTCAAGGTAGCACCGTTTTACAATTGTTATCCAAATGGTCCATTTCGGGTCGAATTGTTCCTTTAAACGCAGCGTTACATCAAAAAGTTCAAGTTCATTCTGTAAATTTGGGTATTTCTTGATCTGCAAATCACTCTTGGAACACAAACAGGGAAAAACTCGAGACAGACGGATGAATGAGAGAAAACATGGACGCACTGACGGCTGGTGGATACTGGTCAGAGGCCTCTTCTGGTTTCTGCTGGATGGATGTTTGTTGTCTGACCGGTTTTGAGCTTCAGGGTGAACTAACGCTCCACATAAACCACGTTTTCAGATATCGCTCCGAGAAATTCATAAGATTGTTTCTTTTGTCCTCGGACAGAGTAAGGATGTGATTTCTACTGACAGGAAGTCGATCCGGTCAACGGTTTGATTCGCAGTATTTCACGCAGCTTTGCACTTTGGAGGTCGTCCCTTTTCCCATAACGCCATTATTGGTTTCCATGGATACCTTTGTGTGTATCCTCACAGGATTATAATTCCAGAAAGTAACTTCCCGCTTATTGATTTGTTGTCTCTTCAGCAGACGAACCAAAAAAAAAAGAAAGATCTCTTGCGTGATCTGGATGTTGTGTGTGCGTGAAGCTATTAGTGTCACTTCAAACTAAGAGCAGAGCTCATTACGCGACACACAGACACACACACACACACACACACACACACACACACACACACACACTCGCCGTATCTTTAAAAGCACCAATTAGAGACATTTAATCACTATGCTGTCTGGAGGAGTTTCACTCAGTTAATGTGACTCAGCCTCAGCTGGTCGACTCACCACGCAGAGCCGCTGGAATATCTACATTTATGACCAGCTGTAGGCGTAATTATGCCTCGGTTTCAGTTTGAGAAGCCGACTGCATCAGTTTGAAATGATTTGAAATACAATAACGTGGCATTAAAGGAACACTGACATTTTGGGAAGTCACGTCTTTTGAGCTGTTTTGGAACTAACTGTCTGATCTGATCTTTACAAAAATGCTCCTTCAGTTCGATCTGTTGATCTAAATGCCAGAAAAATATTCATTCTGTGCAGCCAAACATGTCCAGACTCAAATTAATTTATTGTAACTTCTAGTCAACCTCAAGGTTTCCATATATATTTAAAATATATAAGACTGAATCAGGTATAAAAGGGTCTATCAATGTAAGTAAATGATTCAGCCATAGAAAACATGATCTTATATTTGCATATTTTACTTTGTGTAAACGTTCGATACTGTTGTAATTAAGAGTTCATAATATATTATACAGTTTGTAGAAAGATGGCTCTACTGAGTGATTATTGGAATTATTAAAATTACATTTAGGACACTGTTCATGGTCCCCAGTGGATGAGTCCTAAATCTAATTGGATTCATCTCTTCAATATCCAACTCTCCATTATCAGCATTAGGTGTTGACGCTTTTGTTTTAAGAAAAGATGAAAGTACAAAATATTAATGTTAGTTTGTGTAACATTGTTTCTTTTCAAAAAAGTTTCTGAACAGATTTAAAATAATTCAGAAAGAAGGAAACTTGGAATAAAGTAGAAACATTTTTAGAAACATGAGTCCAGTTAACTTGAAATGGCGATTGGTATAAATATAGTTGAAGTTATCTTAATTTGAAAATGTGAGATGAATTAGTGTGAAATTGTATATTTGTTTGACAAAATAAATGAATGGATAATGTATCGTAGTTAGTTGTTTTAAGTGTAAACAACAGTTGATTATAATTTCATAAACAACATTTGGACGACTCTACTTTTTAAGTTGAAACAACACGTATCTTCAAGTTGAGTTTAGTCACGTTTTTAAGGCTGTAATTGAACTTATGATTACAAGTTTAACAAACTTGTTATTATTAAAGTATAAAGCCTTTTAAAGACGGTACAGTCAGCGTCCTTAGAGACATTTAAAATGTTATTTTAAGAATCTAAAATAACAAATGGAAACCTTGAACGGTGCAGTAAAGAATGATACAACACAAAAAAACTCAATATTTGTCTTTTTAAGTCGTTTTATCTTCTTAATGCAACGATGATTCAGATTCAGCGACAAACCAGAGAGAGTTTAAGGTTTTTCTAGTTCACTTCAAGAGGGAAAGGATGTCTTAGAGAGAGAGAGGACGAGTGAAACCCTCTCTCTCTCTCTCTCGTTTCCTGTGTAACTGAATGTAACTCGTCCGGACAGCAGCTCAGTGATTAAATGTCTCTAATTGGTGCTTTTAAAGACACAGATGAGACAGAGTGTGAAGCTGAGGCAGCTATTTTAGTGTCACTTCAAGATGAGGAGGGAGGCAGTTATGTAACACACACACAAACACAAACACACACACACACACACACACACACACACACACACACACACGCTTGTTTCTCTCCTGCTGTCAAAATCGCAAAAAATGAAACGACGGTGGACAGAAAGGAGACAATGAGCAGCTCAGAGGAAAGAAACGGATGAAAACGCTTGTAAAAGATGGAGCGTTAGTAACACAGACACCGGTCCGCCCGAGGAAACGCTGATCGATTGCAGTATTGATCGATGGTCTGAGAGGATCCTTCTGTCTCAGCAGTAATGAGGCTTTATAAGGGTTTAGAACTTAACTTTTTAGAACACTTCAGTGGACGTCTGCTCTGATGTGAAGTGTCAGGTTTCAAAACCTAAACAGGCAACGTGACGCTGTACCTTTAAGTGGGGTTGTATTTTTGGTCCTGTTAAATTACTGTTTTTGTCAACGGAGTCCAGTGGCTTTGAAGAGAACATAGATATAAAATATAACAGATTCAGTTCCGCATGTTAAATATTTATCATTTATTTATTTATACTGCAACCAAAATGAGTGTTCAGATTTTGATACTTAAGGAACACTATTGAGAAGCTACAGAATATGAAAAACATCAACACAAAAAAATATACTAATAATAATAATTGTCCTGCTCTTTAATTGTTAAGTTTGTCTTTCAAAATAAAAGTCATATCATATGGGCTTAATGGTCAGACTTATCTTATTATCATGTTGTTTATCAGATGACAAACACTTCTCATTTACTTCAAACATTCATCCAAACATCTACAACAACATAAACAAAATATTATCTCCATGTAACTAGTGTTCTATGAGTAGAACAACTTAACATCCTCCCTCCTGATTGGACAGGAGAAGGTGGGCGGGACTTGTAATCAGAGAGCCGTTGTTGTATCGTGTGTGTGTGTGTGTGTGTGTGTGTGTGTGTGTGTGTGTGTGTGTGTGTGTGTGTGTGTGTGTGTGTGTGAGCTGAATCAGTTACTATGACAACCACAGTGATACCTGTAGTGTGTTGTGTGTGTGTGTTAGTTTGTTTTTGGTTGCCAGCTCTGTCTTGCATCAGAACCAAGGTCACGCACACACACACACACACACACACACACACACACACACACACACACACACACACACACACACACACACACAGGGGGTAGAGTTCGCTGGCCTCTCATTGCCTCAGTGACCCGACATCTGTCGCCATGGTAACGTCTCTCCATCACCGCATCAATCTGCTCTCTCCCTCCTCCTCCATGTGAAATTCAAAATGTTCTTTATTAGCAGTCGGATGTACACTTACAGAAATACAGCAATAGTGTGTGTGTGTGTGTGTGTGTGTGTGTGTGTGTGTGTGTGTGTGTGTGTGTGTGTGTGTGTGTGTGTGTGTGTGTGTGTGTGTGTGTTATACTAGTTTAAAATGTTAGTAATACTCTTACATTTCATTCTTTTGGCAGATTTCTGTCATAAGCAGCTTACAGTAAGTGTGTCTATTAAACTGGATAGAAACAAAAAACTACAAGCGCTTTCAATAATTCAAGAAACTGTTTTCCAGTCTGGTGCTGAAGATCTGTACTGGTCTGCTCAGAGTCCTGACCCTGAACCCCATCACGCACCTCTGGGATGAACTGGAACACGGACTGTGAGCTAGTCCTGATCACCAGCATCAGTGTTGGACCACAGATGTTTTGTCAGGTTCAACATGGAGGAGAGTCTGAAACCAGGAGAGTGGAGGCTGTTAGAGCTGCAGATTAATAGAACAATACACAACATCCACATGTCCTTATATTTATAAATAGGGCCGGGAAATCAATGATCTTCCACAATAATAGTGATGAATATATGAGATTGTTTTCCTCAACCTAAAAAAAACAAAAAAAACAGTAGAGGAACATTTAATCATTTCAGTCAGATCACATTTGTAAAGTCTTGTAGAACCAAATAGTTAAATGTTTTATTTGACATTATAAAGTGTGAACATGTTCCCATAATTCATTTACCACTTTCAGAAAGGTGCATGATGGTTAGTGGGTGGATTCAGCAGGAGTTTCTGAGAATCTTGTGGTGAAGTGAGGTTTATTCTCAGTGGTGACTAATGGCTCCAATAAACACTCTGCTGGAGGTCAGGTAGAAAACACACTGAAACAAACACAAACCTCTTCAAGATATTGTATATTATATAAACGTTCCTGGAAGCTCCATGCTCTCCTTTTATAAACAAAGAGCAAAACTTTAAAAAAGAATAAACTTTATTGTTGAATATTTCATCAAAAGATGTACTATAGTGATGTAGAAACGGCAAAGTCATCGTCATAGTTTCCTGAATACCTTTCATCCTACTGGATCCTGGTGGTTCTTCCTGGAGGGCAAGAGGCCACATATCTTGGGACAGCATGAAGAGGTTGTTGGTGTGGTTTGGGCCTTTTTTCATTGGTGTGTTGGAGGTTATGGCTGCAGAGTGCAGCTCCCTCATGGACTCGCTTTCTCCGGTTCACCTTTCTGGATGGCAGGTGCTTCCTCCGGTTGTTGAGGTCAACGTGGCAGATGTTAGATTTTGTCTCTACATCTGTTTCTTTTGACCACGACCTGCCTGGAGCTGGGAGGGTAGGGTTCGCTCTGGCAGGCGGATAACGAGGCCGACCCATCTGAGTTGTGGTGTGTAGATTTAACGATGCGGAGGGTTGGTGCACCTTTCCCCCCAGCTGATCTTCAGAATCGTCCTGAGGCCCCTCCACTGCAGGAAAAGAAAAGGTTGTACTGCAGTAATAGCATGCTCGGAATCATTCTAAAGAGCTGAAAGCACAATTCAAACTTCTGCCTGAGTCCTGTCAAATAGTTCTCGCTGCAACAGAAGCATGCAGACGAATGTTCTAACATATTATTATCATCTTTTTTTACTGTGAAATATTGCCTACTTTCATCTCTTCAGGACTCTATTAACATTTGAAATTGTCCAATAAGGCCATGTCACTCCTTGGTTGAACATATCAGTTTTAATATTAGGGATGTGACAAAATATGTATAATATAAGCCTTTTTAATTGTGAACTCTTTGGACTAACAGGACTGTTTCATGAGCTCTTTTCACTGTGTAGATACAAACTCTTCTGTTTCCACACTGGAGACCCAAATGTCACCACCAACTGATAAATTGGACTCTTGTTTGCTGATGTGTCGCCGTGTGGTCGGTCATTAGTTTCCTCTTCCGCGGCTAAACGGGACAAATTAGGACACATGTCAACGGCCGAATTAGGACATGTCAGAACCGCTGTGGTTTCCGTGGAGACGGCGTGTCCTTAGCGTGTCCTGGAGAGGCGCTCTGATTTAACAAAGAGAATAGAGCGAGAGCAGAGAGATGGAATTAATTTGTTTATTAAAATTCAGTGAGATCAGGAGCGAGATGGAGACAATGGTGAGATTGTAATTTCCAGGTTGGAGGTTTTTGATCAGAAAGCTGTCCGTTCAGATTCCCATCAATAACTGATCTCTTACCTCTCGACTTGACTGGTTTTACTGATTGAATCTGGCTCAGTATGGATCCATCTGTTTTCTCTTTAACGTCCTTTATTCTGCTTTAATATCGCCTCACAAAAAAACACATTTGTCCCCAGTATGTGTTCATCTGGTCTCAGTGAAATGATGAATTCATTGTTCTTTCCATAAAAGAAGTGACTGTAACACAGATGATTGTTTGCGGAAGATGTGTTTTCAATCAAAACAAACACGTCGGACTAAAGAAAGTCTCTGCATGTGTGAATGTTTAAAGATGTATATACTAAATCCACACATCCCAGTCAACAGTGAACGTTCAGATACAGACAAAGAGGAGCTATCATACAAACATAAAGGTTGTGTTTCCATGTGTTGGGTTGTACTGCTGCACATGTGACTAGAGGTGCATTGTTGCTCCAGAAGGTTGAAGTGAAGTTAGACATCAAATAGATCAACATTAGAAAATGTAGCGCTCTACTATAAAAGTCCTAAAATTATAAACTCTGTAAAGGTTATGTATTAGTTTTTTGTTTGTTTGTTGCTTGTTTGTTTGTTTGTGGCTTTTTTGTTAGTTTGTTTGTTAGTTGGTTAGTTTGTTGGTTTGTTTGTTGGTTAGTTTGTTGATTTGTTTTGTAGGTTTGTTTGTTGGTTTGTTTGTTGGTTCGTTTGTTGGTTTGTTTGTTGGTTTGTTTGTTGGTTAGTTTGTTGGTTAGTTTGTTGGTTTGTTTGTTGGTTAGTTTGTTGGTTTGTTTGTTGGTTTGTTTGTTTGTTTTGGTTGTTTGTTTTAGTTTGTTGGTTTGTTTGTTGGTTCGTTTGTTGGTTTGTTTGTTGGTTTGTTGGTTCGTTTGTTGGTTTGTTTGTTGGTTAGTTTGTTGGTTTGTTTTGTTGTTTGTTGGTTTTTGTTTGTTGGTTTTGTTTGTTTGTTGTTTGTTTGTTGGTTTGTTTGTTGGTTTGTTTGTTGGTTTGTTTGTTGGTTAGTTTGTTGGTTCGTTTGTTGGTTTGTTTGTTGGTTTGTTTGTTGGTTAGTTTGTTGGTTAGTTTGTTGGTTTGTTTATTATTTTTTTATTATAATGTTTTGTTGCTTGGTTTGTTAGTTTGTTGCTTGGTTTGTTAGTTTGTTGCTTGGTTCGTTTGCTAATGTGTTTGTTTGTTTGGTGGTTTCTTTGTTGGTTTGTTGATGCTTCTTTGGGTTTGTTAGTGTGTTCATTGGTTGGTCTGATAATTTGTTTGTTTGTTTGTTGGTTGGTCATCAGGATTATAACTAGCCCAATATTCAGTCAATCATGAGCTCAACCCATAAAATGTTGGAGTGGATCCGAGTCATGAGTGGAAACAAGCATTATTTTTTACTGCCATGTCCCAATATAATAATATTATAATAATATCGACAGATTGAGTTTAGCGATTGAAGCAAATAAAAATATGGCTACGAAATGCAGTTTTACTTAAATCATATAATCCTTTCTTTGATTTTGTGCCACAGTTAATAAGACATAATCTATGATGAGATAAAGGAATGTGGACGACCGCACGTAATTTTATTACATCATCATCTTTATTTTAACCATGGTAACCACCCCCGTCTCAGAGGAGCTGGCCAGTGCTGACGCTCTTAAAGACGTTATCTTCTTCCCTATAAATATAGATAATAATGCTAATAACAAACATCAGGTGGTGTTTCCTTTGTTTCCAGGCCTGTTTCTGACGTTTGGCGGTGAACCTCGGTTAACGTGTTCACGTTTATTCTGTTAACGACAGAACTGGTTCAGCCTGGAGCTACATACACACCGTTGGACAGCACTTCAGCTGAGTGCTGACATCCTCATAATTAGCCCGATCATGAGCCTGAAGGCTGCTTGGACAAAGGAGGATTAGTGTTATAAGTGGATTAAATCACAGTTAATCTTATAATTGTACTGCAGTGATGACATCTTTTTGTGGACTAACCTGGATTTAGCTCATTGTTCTCATTTCCGAATGGCAGATTTTCCCCGGAGGTTCTGCATTAGGTTTGTGATTAGAAAGTAAGATGCATTTAATTTAACAAGATGAAGCTCTACTTCATTTTACAAGTGTATTAAATCGCAATTAAGCGTTCGACAGCATTGATGAAATCCTGGTCCAACCTGGATGTTAGCTTCACTCATCTCAAGTATTTAAACAGCACATTTTCAATGGGAGTTCTGCATTAGACATTTAATAATAAGACTTGTGGTACTTCCACGTTTAATTTAAATTGTACAGAACTGATGACATAATTTAACAGGCCAAACAGGACATCTTCTTTTGAGTTGGGTAATTGATCATAAAATAAGATTTATGTTACTTTCACATGTCTTTTTAGAGCATAATGCTCTGTTTAAGATTTTTTTAAATTATAGTTAATCTTATAATTTTACAGAAGTGATGACAGTTGGCTTCACTCAGGGTTAAAACTGCAGATCTTCCGTGGAAAATATGAATCCGAGTCATACGTAACTGTATAAACTCACATTAATGTTAATACTGTACATCAGGGGGATCATTTTATACTCTTGACTGGAAAATGGCTCCACTCATGGTTCAAATTTCAGAGGAAAATGTTGGTTTCCCTTTATTTGGAAATATGGCAGTCAAAATATAGCAGTCTAATGTGGCGGACTCCTTGGAGAGAACCTGCTCCCACATCAAAAACACTTTATTCTAATTTTCAGGTCATTAAACTCTTATTAAAAAACATTTATTTTGTCAATGGATCCAATAAATCCCCTAAAATGCCTCACACAGGAACTTCATCTTTATCAATGTATTAAATCAACTGGGATGTAAAAATGATACGGTGTGTGCTTCTTCTCTTTCTAGTGTGCACATATTTTTGCTCACAGTGAGAACAGAAATAAATAAATCATTAGGTTGTGAGGAAATAACTTTTTTGCACGTGTGTAAAAATATTGTGGACCAAAGTTAAAAGAAAATTGATAGTTAATTCTAATAATTACATCAAAGTGTAACGGTTTATGTCACAGTATGCTTTCCTTAATTACTCTTTGTAGTAAATAGGTATTAAACTCTAATGTTACAATCATAGAAAAGTGATAACTGATCCGTGCGAGCTGGATGTTGGCTTCAAACGACAGATTTCCGATTGAAGTATTGAATCAGACGATACGCTGATGACACATCACTATGTGATTTACCATTTTATGTGATGTGGTACAGGAATATGTATCTGCTATGTCTTTGTAGTTATGAACTCCAGCTGAGAGTGAAGCTGAAAGGATACAATACAGCAGCCAAACACCGCTGGAACCAAGTTTCTCCGCTCTGTGTTTTACAGACAGAAGATATTTTTAGTCGACACATGCAGAACTCAAAAGCTGCGTGGAGAAATTCAAATCACATTAACGGGTTGTGACTAATTAAAAAGCGTGACGCCCGTGGCTCAGTGGGAATGTGAGCAGTATAGTTTTATTTCAGTTTTATCAAACTGTCAATCTGTGCTGAAAAAGTAATGATGAATTAATTATTGCTTTTCATGACCCGCTCCCAATCGCGACCTATCATCGCTTCGGGATGAACAGCCGTCCATATTTACAGTTATGATACGAAATGTGTCGTTTTGGCTTTTTCTTTGTATTTAGAGGAAATATAAGTCGGTGCAGAACTGAAGGGGTTAAACAAAAAAACACAACGAAGCCAAATTACATTTTGAGTTTAATTACTAGATTAACTTTTCCTGCTCTGTGTGTGTGTGTGTGTGTGTGTGTGTGTGTGTGTGTGTGTGTGTGTGTGTGTGTGTGTGTGTGTGTGTGTGTGTGTGTGTGTGTGTGTGTGTGAGAGAGAGTAATCCTATGAACCAGGCTAATTAATCATCTGTATTAGCTCTTTCTGTCTCCCTGCAGTGTTTTTGTTTGAAGTGGATAATATATTACTACAGAGGCAGTTTGCATTGACTTCATTAGAATATAAGGAGCCATAAATCATCTGAGTATTCTGTCTACCTGCGACCTTTCTTACTGTCTGTCTGTCTGTCTGTCCGTCCGTCCGTCCGTCCGTCCGTCTCTCTGTCTGTCTGCCTGTCTGTCTGTCTGTCTGTCTGTCTGTCTGTCTGTCTGTCTGTCTGTCTGTCTGTCTGTCTGTCTGTCTGTCTGTCCGTCTCTCTGTCTGTCTGTCTGTCTGTCTGTCTGTCTGTCTGTCTGTCTGTCTGTCTGTCTGTCTGTCTGTCTGTCTGTCTGTCTGTCTGTCTGTCTGTCTGTCTGTCTGTCTGTCTGTCCGTCTCTCTGTCTGTCTGTCTGTCTGTCTCTTTCTAAATGTCTTCATTGAACACATAACTGGCTCCGACATCACATATTTATTGGCTGACAGGAATTCTAATAAGTGTACATTTGTAATCATATCTAAAACTTTATTCAAACCTCTTTATATGTGTAACCATAGCAACCTACAATATTAAAAAACCCTCCAGCTCGGCTGCTCTCACCAACCAGCATGATTTTTTTAAACACATTGGATCAGTGAATCAAATCAGAGCTGTTGGCTACAGATATGGCAAAAGGCATCTCGTCAGCCACTGTAATTATGTCATTATTGAAATAAACAAGAAGAAAACTTTCTTTGCAAACATGCGTACGATGTAAACACTCGGTCTTTATCTGAAGCCTCTCTGGGGAGCTGTCCGGTGCCGAACACTGAAAGCCGACGTGTTTATTTCTGGTTTCTTCCCTCTGAATCTCTGCCAACATCCCAGATGTTTTCTGCCCTTGTGATGTGTCTCATTAACCCTTTTTTCACATCTGGCATTACCATGATCATAAGTGGACAGCACTAAATAAACCATGAATGACCACCATGTTTGACCCGATCAAACCACTGTCTGATGTAATCTGAGACACATTGGAGCACATATCTTTTATAGTGTGAACCCTGATATGTCTTTACAGCTGTAGCTTTCCTCCTCTTCCTCCTCGTTCTCATCTTCAGTTGGTTCTCACATCACGTAAACCGGCTTCGTCCACAACATCTGAAGATTTTAAAAAAAGTCCGTAGAGATATATTCAGAGTGCGGTGAACAACTTGGCTGTTTTAGGGCAGACTAGACACATGAAGTGCTTTTCGTTGAATGTTAATGCCCCCGACGGCCAGTGATGGCTGTTCAACCCAGCTGGAACACGGATGAGAGTGATTGTGTTTTCCAGTATGACACACATTCATTCCAATGAACCCAACTCAATATTTCAAGCTTCTTCAGGTGTTCACGTGTTTGAGCTCAGCATAAGAAACTTCCTATGAATCTAAAAATCAGACAGAAAGTCATTTTGGGAGTTTAAAACAAAAAAAGAAAAGAAAGGATACTTTAGAAGCAGCAGAGGGATCTCTATTCAAGTTGTTGAGGAAGTATTCAAAGTTTCCCTTAAGTATAAATTAGCAATACAATAGAGTAAAACATTTGTTCAAAATAAAAACCAAATCAAACATAAAAACGTACAGTATTAGCTTAGAAAAATAGTAAAAGTACCAAAAGTATTAGAGTAGTCATTATGTCGAATATATTTGATCTCACTGGATTTTATTTATTAATGCATTAATGTGTTTAACGCATAATTATACATCAATTTAATAGTTCACCATATTTTGTTTGATTATCAAAATCTGCAAAGTACCTAAAGCTGCCAAATAAATAATGTAAAGTAAAAAAAAATACAACATTTGCCTGTACATGTAGTGGACTAGAAACAAAAGCAACAGACAATGGAATAAAGAAATACTAGTACCTCACAAACGTATTAGTATCAGAAGTATTACAGTAGTCATTATGCAGAATATTATAAACATTGATGCATTAATGTGTTCTTCATTTAAATGCTGCAGCTGATTCATTTGGAGCTCATTTTAATTACTTTATATGCTGATTAAAATAGCTGTTTAAAATAGCAGAAAATGGAAATCAAAATTGAAAAAAACACTTGAGCAAATGTACTCTCCATCACTGTTAACAGTAGTACTCGTAGTACAAATGACAATCTGGAGATTCAGAATGATGATATTGTGTCAAGAACAGGAGCTCTGATCCATCAGCTCTCCCTCCACCAGTATGAAGCTGGCAATCTGTTCCCTAAAGGACCAGTGCTTTTGACTGGTTGTCTCTCTTCATGAGCTGAGCTTCTAAAAATATAAATTATTCAGAGCTTATTAGAAGCTGTTAAAAGGCAAAGTCAGTCATTCTCATGTTCACAACTCTGAGCCAGATGTGTAATCAGTGAGCTGTCTGATGTGGATCACCGCTGCTCAGAGTTTACACCGCGTTAACACGAAGGCAGGAAGACTGATGCTGGGTCAGCCGAAAAAACACGGGCGGTCGGATGGAGCAAGAGAGTGTGATGGAGGAAACAGATGGCGGAGCGAAAGAGTGATTCCTGTGACAAAATGCAAAGAGAAATGAACAGACGGAGACGACAGAAGAAGAAGACGAAGAAAGACAGAGGAAGAAGAAGATGGAGGAAAGAAGAACGAGCGGATGAGAGAAAAAAAACCAGATGGAGAAATGAGAGTGAAAAAGGGAAAGAAAGGCGGAATAAAGAGGTTATATAAAAACAGTCCATCTGCTGAATGATGACATCCGCTCTGCTGAGAGAGACGGAGATGTTTTCATCTGTCGGGTGGAGACCTGACGTGAGTTTCTTAACAATACTCACAACTTCTCCGTTCAGCGTCACCATGACAACCACACCAGGTGGGTGTGGGTGTGGATAAATAGTTCATTTCAGCGTTACGTGAGAGCGGTTAATTGTCTGACAGCTGTCCACCAGTGATAATGGCCGTCAAGCAACATCAACCTCTTTATTGAGTCGTCTGCTGCGAGCGTTAAAGATAATAGTGGCTCACACAAGTGGCGCCTTGGGTGTCCTTACTTCACTTCCTGTCTCGGTCCTCATTTACATTTCATTATTCAGACACTGTTTAAAGAGAGTCAAGTGAGGCCGAGAACACGCACGCTGGGTTTGGAGAATTCGATGGATTGTTTAAACGCCAAAAAGTGTGTTTAGAAAGGATGAAACAAGGGATGCTCTCTAGTGTTTGCAGATAAGACTCGCTATGGACTGCCTGTTTTGCATATCCTCATACAACAGTTCATATGATCTTAAGAAAAGCTAATCCTCATTTTTAGGTGTTTTCCTACCAAATCCAGCATGTTCTTTCATCTATTTGTATTTCTACAAATAAACTCAAACTTTTGTCCAGCAAAAATGAGATTGCAAATGTTACGCCCCTGAAAAATGGGGATAAAGAATCTCGAGAGTGACGTGATGCTGTTTCCTCAGGAAGAACTTCACTGTAACGAGGAAAAGATGGCGGAGACCAAAGCAATCGATCTCAGACTCAAGATCAAGACCACTGTATAGATCACAGATTAACACTATTGTCCCTTAAATTACACATTAAAGAGCAAAGTATGAATGTAAGAAAAACACAATTCTAGCATTTTAACCACTTATTAACGA